>NC_069500.1:1224899823-1224959823 GCF_027579735.1 Bombina bombina | reverse complement strand
ATGTACTGGAGAGAGAGAGAGAGAGAGAGAGAGAGAGAGAGAGAGAGAGCAAAAGAGAAGGTGAGAGAGCAAGGGGTGGGACCGATGTACTGGAGAGAGAGAGAGAGAGAGAGAGAGAGAGAGAGAGAGAGAGAGAGAGAGAGAGAGAGAGAGAGAGAGCAAAAGAGAAGGTGAGAGAGCAAGGGGTGGGACCGATGTACTGGAGAGAGAGAGAGAGAGAGAGAGAGAGAGAGAGAGAGAGAGAGAGAGAGCAAAAGAGAAGGTGAGAGAGCAAGGGGTGGGACCGATGTACTGGAGAGAGAGAGAGAGAGAGAGAGAGAGAGAGAGAGAGCAAAAGAGAAGGTGAGAGAGCAAGGGATGGGACCGATGTACTGGAGAGAGAGAGAGAGAGAGAGAGCAAAAGAGAAGGTGAGAGAGCAAGGGGTGGGACCGATGTACTGGAGAGAGAGAGAGAGAAAGAGAGAGAGAGCAAAAGAGAAGGTGAGAGAGCAAGGGGTGGGACCGATGTACTGGAGAGAGAGAGAGAGAGAGAGAGAGAGAGAGAGAGAGAGAGAGCAAAAGAGAAGGTGAGAGAGCAAGGGGTGGGACCGATGTACTGGAGAGAGAGAGAGAGAGAGAGAGAGAGAGAGAGAGCAAAAGAGAAGGTGAGAGAGCAAGGGGTGGGACCGATGTACTGGAGAGAGAGAGAGAGAGAGAGAGAGAGAGCAAAAGAGAAGGTGAGAGAGCAAGGGGTGGGACCGATGTACTGGAGAGAGAGAGAGAGAGAGAGAGAGAGAGAGAGAGAGAGAGAGAGAGAGAGAGAGAGAGAGAGAGCAAAAGAGAAGGTGAGAGAGCAAGGGGTGGGACCGATGTACGAGAGAGAGAGAGAGAGAGAGAGAGAGAGAGAGAGAGAGAGCAAAAGAGAAGGTGAGAGAGCAAGGGGTGGGACCGATGTACGAGAGAGAGAGAGAGAGAGAGAGAGAGAGAGAGAGAGAAGGTGAGAGAGCAAGGGGTGGGACCGATGTACTGGAGAGAGAGAGAGAGAGCAAAAGAGAAGGTGAGAGAGCAAGGGGTGGGACCGATGTACTGGAGAGAGAGAGAGAGAGAGAGAGAGAGAGAGCAAAAGAGAAGGTGAGAGAGCAAGGGGTGGGACCGATGTACTGGAGAGAGAGAGAGAGAGAGAGAGAGAGAGAGAGAGAGAGAGAGAGAGAGAGAGAGAGAGAGAAAAAGAGAAGGTGAGAGAGCAAGGGGTGGGACCGATGTACTGGAGAGAGAGAGAGAGAGAGAGAGAGAGAGAGAGAGAGAGAGAGCAAAAGAGAAGGTGAGAGAGCAAGGGGTGGGACCGATGTACTGGAGAGAGAGAGAGAGAGAGAGAGAGAGAGAGAGAGCAAAAGAGAAGGTGAGAGAGCAAGGGGTGGGACCGATGTACTGGAGAGAGAGAGAGAGAGAGAGAGAGAGAGAGAGAGAGAGAGCAAAAGAGAAGGTGAGAGAGCAAGGGGTGGGACCGATGTACTGGAGAGAGGGAGAGAGAGAGAGAGAGAGAGAGAGAGAGAGAGAGAGAGAGAGAGAGAGAGAGAGAGAGAGAGAGAGAGAGAGAGAGAGCGCAAGGGGTGGGACCGATGTACTGGAGAGAGAGAGAGAGAGAGAGAGAGAGAGCGCAAGGGGTGGGACCGATGTACTGGAGAGAGAGAGAGAGAGAGAGAGCAAAAGAGAAAGTGAGAGAGCAAGGGGTGGTACCGATGTACTGGAGAGAGAGAGAGAGAGAGAGAGAGAGAGCGCAAGGGGTGGGACCGATGTACTGGAGAGAGAGAGAGAGAGAGAGAGAGAGCGCAAGGGGTGGGTCCGATGTACTGGAGAGAGAGAGAGAGAGAGAGAGAGAGAGAGAGAGAGAGAGAGAGAGGAGAGAGAGAGAGAGAGAGAGAGAGAAAAAGAGAGAGGGGGAGAGAGAGCAAAAGAGAGGGGGGAGGAGAGAGCAAAAGAGAGGGGGGAGGAGAGAGCAAAAGAGAGGGGGTGGGAGAGAGCAAAAGAGAGGGGGGGGAGAGAGAGCAAAAGAGAGGGGGAGAGAGAGCAAAAGAGAGGGGGGAGAGCAAAAGAGAGGGGGGGAGAGCAAAAGAGAGGGGGGAAGAGAGAGCAAAAGAGAGGGGGGAAGAGAGAGCAAAAGAGAGGGGGGAAGAGAGAGCAAAAGAGAGGGGGGAAGAGAGCAAAAGAGAGGGGGGAAGAGAGCAAAAGAGAGGGGGGAAGAGAGCAAAAGAGAGGGGGGAAGAGAGCAAAAGAGAGGGGGGAGAGAGAGAGCAAAAGAGAGGGGGGAGAGAGAGAGCAAAAGAGAGGGGGAGAGAGAGAGCAAAAGAGAGGGGGGAGAGAGAGAGCAAAAGAGAGGGGGGAGAGAGAGAGAGCAAAAGAAAGGGGGAAGTGAGAGAGCAAAAGAGAAGGTGAGAGAGCAAGGGGTGGGACCGATGTACTGCAAGAAATGGCCCGTGTGCACGGGCTTTAGGACTAGTCATTTATAAAGCGATGAAACTATTATTATTCACATTAATGTTTAAGTTGTCAAGGCGACCCATTTAAAAATGTGTGCAGATTTGTCTTGGTCCTGAGAAAACTAGCTGAACAGCAGAAAGTATTATATACATTAATAATCAAAAGGTAGCTATCCTTTCATTCAATTCGCCACATTTACCAAGAGCCCGATTCTCTAAACGTTGCTGCTCAAACGTTGCTGCTCCCGCTGTGACATAAGCATGAAACAAGCAAACCTCCTGCCGAAAACTACCAATATGGAAGACATCTGCACTGCTAAATACCTTAAACCAGGGGCCTTCAAACCTACGGTAACATACTTGAAGGGACATTAAACGTAGCTGACATGACACTTCCATTCCCGAACCATCTGAGTAATTATCCACGCATCTACCCGCACACATCTAAAAACCTCCTGCACTATCTGCAGACAAAACAGAAAAGATTAACTTTGCCCTTGACACCACCCGTGCCATAAGGGATGTAATGATATCACTAAAACTATCCCTGGTGATCTGCTATGTTAACGTTGTTGTTGTTTTTCATACGTGTATTATTATGCACACATTTTGTTTATTACACTATATATATTGTTGTGATTTCCTCTTTGAGGTTGCAGAATTGTTTTCACTCCCACAATGGGTTATATTACTCAGTACTCACATAGTCTATGCCAATAAGTAAGCATGATAAATGTTAGGGGTTATGTGTATAAACATTGAAGCTACCTAAACACATTTGTTCAGTATATCCCTGACCCTTTTGCAGCGGCTAGTGGCCAAAGACGCGTAAAAGGCACATACAGTAGCTATAATTGGTGGTGGTTTTGACACTATACATTCTAGCTGGCCACAAGACCTAGTGCACCAACAATCCAATGTGAGGAACAACAATATGTGTATACTAATATAACCTGAACCCAAATGATACCTTTATTTTCTTCTAATACTCACAAGTATCATTATTCTAAACAAAATGTACCTGTGCAGAGTGCTACTTACTATTGTATTTCACTGATACCAGAAAGTTTGGCTTTGGCCTTAAAGGGACAGTCTACACCAGAATATTTATTGTTTTAAAAGATAATCCTTTTATTACCCATTCTCTAGTTTTGCATAACCAGCACAGTCACATACATACAGGGAGTGAAGAATTATTAGGCAAATGAGTATTTTGACCACATCATCCTCTTTATGCATGTTGTCTTACTCCAAGCTGTATAGGCTCGAAAGCCTACTACCAATTAAGCATATTAGGTGATGAGCATCTCTGTAATGAGAAGGGGTGTGGTCTAATGACATCAACACCCTATATCAGGTGTGCATAATTATTAGGCAACTTCCTTTCCTTTGGCAAAATGGGTCAAAAGAAGGACTTGACAGGCTCAGAAAAGTAAAAAATAGTGAGATATCTTGCAGAGGGATGCAGCACTCTTAAAATTGCAAAGCTTCTGAAGCGTGATCATCGAACAATCAAGCGTTTCATTCAAAATAGTCAACAGGGTTGCAAGAAGCGTGTGGAAAAACCAAGGAGCAAAATAACTGCCCATGAACTGAGAAAAGTCAAGCGTGCAGCTGCCAAGATGCCACTTGCCACCAGTTTGGCCATATTTTAGAGCTGCAACATCACTGGAGTGCCCAAAAGCACAAGGTGTGCAATACTCAGAGACATGGCCAAGGCTGAAAGACGACCACCACTGAACAAGACACACAAGCTGAAACGTCAAGACTGGGCCAAGAAATATCTCAAGACTGATTTTTCTAAGGTTTTATGGACTGATGAAATGAGAGTGAGTCTTGATGGGCCAGATGGATGGGCCCGTGGCTGGATTGGTAAAGGGCAGAGAGCTCCAGTCCGACTCAGACGCCAGCAAGGTGGAGGTGGAGTACTGGTTTGGGCTGGTATCATCAAAGATGAGCTTGTGGGGCCTTTTCGGGTTGAGGATGGAGTCAAGCTCAACTCCCAGTCCTACTGCCAGTTTCTGGAAGACACCTTCTTCAAGCAGTGGTACAGGAAGAAGTCTGCATCCTTCAAGAAAAACATGATTTTCATGCAGGACAATGCTCCATCACACGCGTCCAAGTACTCCACAGCATGGCTGGCAAGAAAGGGTATAAAAGAAGAAAATCTAATGACATGGCCTCCTTGTTCACCTGATCTGAACCCCATTGAGAACCTGTGGTCCATCATCAAATGTGAGATTTACAAGGAGGGAAAACAGTACACCTCTCTGAACAGTGTCTGGGAGGCTGTGGTTGCTGCTGCATGCAATGTTGATGGTGAACAGATCAAAACACTGACAGAATCCATGGATGGCAGGCTTTTGAGTGTCCTTGCAAAGAAAGGTGGCTATATTGGTCACTGATTTGTTTTTGTTTTGTTTTTGAATGTCAGAAATGTATATTTGTGAATGTTGAGATGTTATATTGGTTTCACTGGTAAAAATAAATAATTGAAATGGTTATATATTTGTTTTTTGTTAAGTTGCCTAATAATTATGCACAGTAATAGTCACCTGCACACACAGATATCCCCCTAAAATAGCTATAACTAAAAACAAACTAAAAACTACTTCCAAAACTATTCAGCTTTGATATTAATGAGTTTTTTGGGTTCATTGAGAACATGGTTGTTGTTCAATAATAAAATTAATCCTCAAAAATACAACTTGCCTAATAATTCTGCACTCCCTGTACACTTTTTGCCTATGTGATTATCTTGTATCTAAGCCTCTGCAAACTGCCCCTTATTTCAGTTATTTTGACAGACTTGCATTTTAGCCAATCAGTGTGGGTTCCTAGGAACTCCACGTGTGTGAGCACAGTGTTATCTATATGAATCACATGAACTAACACCCTCTAGTGGTGAAAAACTGTCAAAATGCCCTGAGCTAAGAGGCGGCCTTTAAAGGGCTTAGAAATTAGCATATGAACCTCCTAGATTTAGCTTTCAACTAAAAATACCAAGAGAACAAAGCAAAATTGGTGATAGAAGTAAATTGGTCAATTGTTTAAAATTGCATGCCCTATTTGAATAATGAAAATTTGTTTTGGACTAGACTGTCCCTTTAACCCTTTATATTCTGTATAACGTAGCTTTTGTGTTCTATTATTTCCATACCTCTTATTTATCTTATCTAGGACCCAAGAGTGACCTGAACAAACATTGCTTGTGGGGGGAAAAGAAAAAAAAAAAAAAAAAAAAAGAAGGATAATTGCTTTAAAAAGTACAAATATGTTTATAATCTGAATAATGTCTGTATACTCATTGAGAGTACATTCCATGTACAAATGTATACTTTTCTCTTATTGTTCTTTGCACATGTGATTTTTTTAAAATACCTTTTTCTGCAGCAAAGCCGGATCGGCGATCCACCGTCCGCTTCTCATGCTGTACATAGCATAGCAATGACGAAACTGGCTTCCTCCAATCACTGCATGGCCTCACAAGATGGACGCTCTGGGGTGCACGCCATGATTAAAGGAAGCTGGTTTCTTCATTGCTGACGTAAGTACAGAGGAGCTGCAGGCGGGGGAATCGCCAACCCGACTTTGCAGCAGAAAAAGGTAAGTATTAAAAAAAACTGTGCAATGTGAAGTTTCATGAATGAAAGTGCCCCTGTTTTTAAAATAATTTTTAAAAACCTGGCACTGATTCATGAAAGTTTACATTCACTTTAAACCATAAATTTAATTTTTTATTTTTGCCGGGTAAAAAAAAAAAAAAAAAATGATGTAAGAGAACTCATATTTAACATAAAGCATGATTTCTGAAAACAATGCTTAAATAATATCCAAAAGGTCAATATTCAAAGGGTTTCTTATTTGTCTGTTGTAAAATGATTGTCGCAGTCTTGTTGAGTGGGCTGATCAGTGGCATTTCTAGGGTGTGTATGAAGTTCTTGTTGTTCTCATCACAATTCCCTAAGCAAGTTATGTCTGCAGGTGTCACTAGGTTTTGTCTCTACAAATGTAAGCTCGTGAGGTTTGTTTCAAAATATGCAACGTGCTTATTGAATTGAAAGAAAGATGTTTGCAAAACTAGAAACAAATACAAGGTAAGCTACCTGTGACATGCACTTTGTCCTGAGATATTCTGCTTTGCAGAGAGCCTCTTTCCTTTCTATGGAACTCAGCTTGCAACCCGCTGGGAATTCCTGGTCCAGCCTGGTTTACACCCATGTGAGGGAGTGATATTTCTTGCCATACTAATACATTTTCGAGAGTCCTCCCTAAGACTGAAAAGGACCTCCAGTTTAACCACTAATATTTTAGTCTATGAAAACCGTTGAATAATTAAGATTTTTCCTGTTGACTATTTCTTCACTAAAATCTCCCTTTGAATGTACATAAAAAAGTCAAGTTCCACAAATTCTGGGATATGTTCTTAGGTATTAATAGATACAGTATTCAGAAACAAAATGTTCACACAAAGGAAGAGAAAGTTCCATTGTACATAGTGTACACCGTACTACAGAACTTGACAAACCCACTGGTGCCTTAAAATAAGGCTCTGGCTCCCTGGTTTTAAGTCCCCAAGACATTATTATTATCATAAAAAATTTTTTATAGTGATGCAAAATTCTGTAGCCCTGGGTACAGAGATAGAAGTATACAATGACAAGGATTTGTGATAACATACAAAACATAACAAACTAAACAAATCTAGTACAGGAGGAAGAGGGCCCTGCTCCAGAGGGCTTAGAGTCTACAGGTTTAGGGTGCAGAGACATAAGGTTTGGGGTAGCTTGGATTGTATTTGCAGCAGTCATTCAAGGCAGTTCAAGATTTATTTTGGGTAGGATGAAATACAGCCTCTCTGAATAGGTGGGTTTTCAAGGAGTGTCTGAAGATATACAAGGTTGGAGACAGTCTTATTGAGCGGGGTAGAGATTTCCAGAGGAAAGAAGCAGTATGTGTGAAGTCTTGGAGGCGGGAGTGGGACATAGAGATAATAGGAGTATAAAGACGTAGGTCAGAGGTTGATCAAAGAGGACGGGTCAGGGAATATTTGGAGATGAAAGGAAAAATATAGTTGGGAGTGCGGCTGCTGAGTACTTTGTAAGGGTTAATACTTTAAATTGTATTCTGAAGTATATGGGGAGCCAGTGCTGGCTGCCACCTAAAGTTTAGCCTAATGCAACTGGATCCTTTCTAGCTGCGAAATACAAATCAAACCTTAGTCATGCCCTCCCTCTAATAAATGCCGGCTCCTAAATTTATGATCTTCCTCCTAGATTTTGAACAAATTTGCAATGAATTTGACATACACACACTTTTTATTTAATGGACACACGACACTGCAGATTTTACTGACCACCTGGCTAAAGTTTATGCCATTATTAACCTAAATTAATTAGAATATATATATATATATATATATATATATATATATATATTATTTTTTTTTTTTTTCAATGTTTGTTGCACGAATGATCATTAAATCATTTTCTGCTAAATTGTGCAAGTGTGCTTTGGATAGCTTAAGTAACATTTATAAATAACAGAAAATACAAATTAAACTTGTGAACCAATTTCTATGAAATCGCTGTTTGTACTGATTTCCAGGAAATTTCACCTAAGTGATTATAGCAAATAAACTTTATATAAAATAATTTTTGAACAGATAAACTTATATTCACATTACCAACACAAAGAATATTTAAATCACAGAATTCAGCTACACATAAGTGTATGTTCAATTTTCTTTTGTCCTTGTAAAAGATGATGTACACTTATCTGAGAACTTACAATGATTACAGTGGTAGTTGTGGGAGGAAAAACTGGAAGTAGTACTTAATGTATAAGGGCTTGTCCGATTTAACTGCCTGATTATCTGCCCAAGCCAACACTATGGTAACCAAGTAACGCAATGTTCTTAGGCTGCCCTGTATCTCAACAGCTCTGTTTTTAAACATTACATCATAATATTAATTCTAATGTAACATAAAATTAATAAAAAAAAATATTATTTTAAGAATAATTAGACATTTACAGCTCAAACCACATATATGATTTATATAGTACTTAAAAGGTTATTCTAGTGTAAAGATAAAATGCTCTATTTGTTCATTTTAAATTAATTGCATTTTCAAATTATGGGCTTTGCTTGGAATTTTGTGTATTTTCAGGCTTGAACCCAAAAAACAATTTAAAACCTTTATGCTAAAAGTACTTTTTTTTTGCAGCGAATTTATGCCAAGCTGAGCACCTCCAGCAAAACTCCTTTTTGTCAATAGCGTCCTCTTAGCCAATGGCGTACTAGCCATAATGCTGATTGGCCCTGAACAGCTATTGCCTAAGAGGTGGAAACGTAACCTCATTGAAAAAATAGTGTTCAACTTGGCATAAACTTGCTGAAAGAAAGGTACATTCAGCATAAAGTTTTTTATACTTCATGAATAAAAGTCCCCTTTATCTGTAGCACTGTTAAATCCTAGCATTTTTGAAACACTAGGATTTACCATCAATTTAAACCTAGGGTTCATGATCATAAGAGGACCACTGCAGTTTCTGACAACATTTGGACTTCAACTCCCCATCCCTGGTAACCGGGTGATCAGTAAGGTACACTGCCAGCATTTGCCATTCAATCTGTTTGGCTAGAGAATTAATTTAATCTACAATATGCAATGTATAAATGTTGCCAGCCGAGTGGCATTATAAAGTAAGCCGGGTGGGTAGAGTATAATAATTTTTAATATTATAACATTTTCTGTTATCCACAGTGCAAATTAATTGCATAATTTAACAAATTTATGTAATGATCATTTGCGCAATAAACATGAAAAGACTTTAATATTAGGTAATTTTATCTTATTTTTGGCTAACATTTTAGCTTGGTAAAAGAACACTGATAAAGAGAATTAAAGACTAGATTTTTGCATCAAGTACTGAATTAAGAAAGTACTGGCCGAGCACACAGAGGTCATAAAACAAATTGTGATAATGCAGGTTGCCAAGAGGGAGACTAGTGTGCAAGTCAGTCACAGAACACACATTTTATTCAAATAACTGACTAATCTCTGAAAAAGGGACACATTAGTGGACAATCTCATTGTACTACAGTGGTCATGCCACTTTATGACCAAGCCTGTATACTTGAGTGGCTGTTATCTGACAGGGTTCCTGCAAAGTTCTGAATTGCAAAAGGACCTTCCAGTATTAATATAGTATTTGAAGTTTTCTATTAAAAAAGAAACAAAAAAAAAAAAAAAACATTCAATTTGTATAACATGTAATTAATTGTATGTTTAAAAATGTATGCTCTGTTTGAATCATGAAAGAAAAGTTTTGGGTTTCATGTCCCTTTAGTCTTATGTAAACCCAGAATTACTGCTTATGTAACTTGGGTGTTATTTTAAATTGATTTGGTGGTTTCATTTATTAATTGAAATAGTTTTGAAAAAAATAAATAAATGGATTTGTAAGAAATCAAGCTTTTTGGAATGGGAGCTGTATGTTTAACCCATAATTTGGGGTAACATTCTCAGTGAGGTGCAAGTCAGTGACTGAAGCATATGTACGTATGTTGCTCCTGATTGGTTCACTGGCCATATCCTTGTTAAAACACATTGACCCACTTTTGGCAGAGGGATCACTAGGGGGGTGCGGAGCGCACCCGGGTGACAACCTCAGGGGGGGGTGACACCAGATAACTCAGGCACTGACAGGCAGGAACTGCGATGCCTTAACTTTAAGGTTTGTGCAATAGTGCATTATTCTCAATCCCATCACTGACACTCCAGACCCGTCACATTCCTCAACTTATAGTCACACAGCAGCACACCAGTAGGAACATGGCCGGAGATGAAGAGGGTGGTGGGAGGAGCGCAAGTCACTCTCACGAGCCTGACCAGGCAGCAGCAGCGCAGGACAGAGAGGAAGCTCCACTTGCAACACTGAGGCAGCAAACTTTAATAATTGCCTCTTCACTGATACTATGTGCACTGTATATCCCTTCTTTACCAACACTGCACAATAAATCCTGAAACTTGTTTTCCATTGCACTGGATAGCTATTTAAAGTTAATTACTTTTCAGTCTGTTGAATACTAGATTTTATGAATTGTAAAGAAATCACTATCAGTCCGATAGTGATTTCATTACAATTTATCAAATCTGGGAAGCAAGTTTCAGGATTTATTGTGCAGTGCAAGTAAAGAAAGGATATACAATATCCATTAATTAGGAGCAAATAGCCTTCTTAATGGCTCATGTTCTGACTCCCAAAAAGACAAAAATAGATATTAGTTCCTAATAGAACAAATAAGTGATATTTTAAGAGGCTGTAGAATTTTATATCTAAAGTGAATGTCAATTTTCATGTGAGTGTGCCCGGTTTTTTAAAAAACTATTAAAATACAGGGGCACTTTCATTTATGAAAATTGACATTGCACCGAATTTTAAAAATACTTACCCAACAATGACGAAACCGGCTTCCTCCAATCACGGCATTGCCTCAGGGAAGCCATGATTGGAGGATGCCGGAATCGTCATTGCTGACGTATGAAGAGGCTTGCGACGGGCTGGTGAAGCGATGGAGCGGCTTCAAGAAGAAAAAGTAAGTATTTAAAGAAAACAGGTAAAATGTAAACTTTCATGAATGAAAGTGTACCTATTTTTAATAGTATTTTTAAAAACGGGCATTCATTCTTGAAAGTTTACATTCCCTTTGTCAGGATATCTGGGAATGTTTATTAAAATATAATATAATATAACATATACATATATATATATATATATATATATATATATATATATATATATATATATATATATATATATATATATATACACACACATACATACATACATATATATATATATATATATATATATATATATATATATATATATATATATATATATATATACATACACACACACACACACACAGCAGGTAGTGGCAGGTGCACTCTCACTAACACTTTAATTCCAAATGCCAGGGTGCTAGAATATGGTGTAGAATATGGAAATCAGGAGACAGCACTCACTGGTCTTGACAATACTGGATTTATTCAGTGACGTTTCGGGGAATACACCCCTTCATCAGACCAAAGTACATAGAATGAAGCAAACATTTATACTGTTCCATAAGACCCTCCCCCAGTGTGAAAATGCGCCAAAATTGTTGCCATGGCAACCACCAAGTGTCAACAAACCCCATACAAATGAATTAAAAAAACAAATGAAATATAACACAATATACCAAATAAGTGAACACTGCAACCATGTACATATACAGAGCAAGTGGGAATCATAATGCAAATGGTAGATACAATTAAAGATCAAACAGAATCTCAATAGAAAAAAGTATTCAGCATAGATAGACATTATGTAACCGATGAGCAGCAGTTAACAGGACCAATGAGCAATGCATAGATTAAACGTTTCATTACAGGCTTATAATGAGCAAGCAATATATACATATACAGGGCATACTATCCCCATCATACAGGCAGGTAGAAAAGATAGCGGAACGACTATAGGTAGAAATCACACTGCAGGCATATATTAGCAGGGGGTGTCCAAGGTATATGTATTGGGACTTATCTCATTAGTATCAATGTAGCGCTGGCAGGAAGAAGGGCTATCAAGGCACATGAACATGGAGTAACCAGTGAAACACTCTATGCATACAGATAAGGAGAAGATAAATAGCTGATGGGTTTAGAGGGATATAGCTCCGCGGAGAGTTGTGTGTGTTACCGGAGATACAATAAATAATGAAAGTATACTGCAAAGTTTTTTGTTACATATATCAAAAATGTTTATATAAACATATAATGTCATGGACATGTGCAATTACCTTCATATAATTTTAAGAATGAACATTTTTTAGCACTTTGAGTGCTCTTTTTTTAAATATATTTTGAGAAAACTTTAAAATTGTGTTATGCAAAAATAAAAAGCTTACGCTATATCACACACACTAACCTCAACAACATAGAAACATAGAAACATAGATATGTTTCTATGTTTCTATGTTGTTGAGGTTAGTGTGTGTGATATAGCGTGAGCTTTTTATTTTTGCATAACACAATTTTAAAGTTTTCTCAAAATATATATTAAAAAAAAAAAAAAAAAGCACTCAAAGTGCTAAAAAATGTTCATTCTTAAAATTATATGAAGGTAATTGCACATGTCCATGACATTATATGTTTATATAAACATTTTTGATATATGTAACAAAAAACTTTGCAGTATACTTTCATTATTTATTGTATCTCCGGTAACACACACAACTAAGTGATACAACTGCAAAAAGCCAGCAACATCACAGATGTGTGACTGCCAGCCACTTCTGTCACAGAGTGCAAGAATACCTATGCTCTAAGACAGTGCTTACTGTGAGTTGTGACACACTAGTGTGTTGCCGGCAGTTTGTAGGTGTGTCCCTGCTTCAGCACAAATTTTTTTTTATTTAAATTTTTTGGGGGTTTCCGACTTTCCGCATATCACATGATTGATACCTAGTGGTTCACAGATCATCTTAACCAATTGGCGCAGCTAGGCGGGAACTGAAACTTTTTCTATTGGCGGCTTATGCGAGTGTCTTTATCTAATATTCCACCAAAATATTCAGAAACTGTGTTCATCCCATAAACTTCATACATCCCATTCAAATAGTAAGTAGCTATTGGTGTTATTAAACTTTTTCTTAATTCTTGCACATACTTACATACTATTACTTGTAAATACATTTAGTTATTATATACTTTATGTATGTGTCCGTATCTCTTAAAACAAGTTAGTTTAACCTCCTGTTTGCTAGTACAACTGAATTACTGTGTCGCAAAATTGTGTAGTCACCAACATTAAAAGTTTGGAAAGCTCTGCTCTAAGATAATGGTACCCAGTATGCATAGGCGGAGCTTCCTCATCCCTAATAAAATAGGAGAGAACTGTTTTGAAAAGAGCTGCAGGAAATACAACAACATGGTGAGTAGTAACCATTCTTTTCTCAGCAGTTTAATGGTCCTTTATCACACCAGAATAAAAAGTCAACAGCAGCTTATGATTCATTATTTATAATGAGGTCGACAGCAGTGGTGGTTGTTATATAGGGGTGCTATGCACGTGCACCCCCTGTTGAGCTGCAAAATGGCAGTGTCTCTGCCAAGATATTCCATAGATTGTGCTCTGTGTCTCAACTTTTTCACCACCTTTGTTAGCCCAGAACCGCCTCTAGTCTGTGAAGAAATGTGCGTTTTGTGTCCCTTTATGAATTAAAAATTTAGGCCCCATAGTAGTAAAAAAAAAAAAAAAAATCATTGTATTCCTTAAAAGGTACATAAGCAAATATTGTAACACTGAATCCTAAAATATTGTGAATTGTTTTATTCTTCCTGTTTTACTATAGACTGAGTAATAATACATTACAGTGTGACAGATAGGACACTTGTGGGCAGTGATGTGCAGTCACTAGAGGCAGGTGAGGCAGTGCTTCACCTCTCATATGGGCAAAAATATATATTTTTTTATTGACTTTAAAAAAAAATATATATATTTTTTTTTCCCCAGCATTTTTTTTTTCACAGCTATATGTTGTGCAATGAAGAGGCACAAGCAGGTCTGCCCACCATTACACAACATGCGGCGCCATCTACTGGATGAAAGTGGTTAAGATCATTGAATGGCCCATTAACTGCTTATTTGAGGCAGTCCTATTTGGGCTGAACCAATCCAGTGAGAGGCATTAGTAAATGGAACTTAAAGTTGGGGCTGGATGTTAAATGACATAAAATAAAACAAAAACGGAAAAAAACAACTTTCATTTATTTTGTTGCTGTCCTGTGAACCTGCTAGCTTTGCTAAAGTGAAAAAGAGAGTTCTGTTCTTCCCCTCTAAGTGCAGTGGAATGTGCCACTGTCACTTCCTGAATCCTTACAGAGCAGGAAGAGAGAGGCACAGAGAGCACTGTTTCAGCCCCATCTTATTAAAGTAAGATTTTACTGAAAAGGATTCTGTTTGTGAAAATGATAATTTAATGAATGTGGTTTAGTGTTTTTTTTACTCTTTTACAGCAAAGGATCGTTTTTGTATTTTGTTTACTCAAACTTTACACCCACTAACTTAGCAGCTTGCCTCTGTACTGCACACTAATGTATGGTCTCATTTAGTTATAGTCTCACTTAGTCTCTGTAGCTTTGCTGTTTTATTACTTTAAAATGCAGTGGTCCCTCTCCCCCCCCTTGTATGTGTGTGTGTGTGTGTCTCTCTCTATCCATCTCTCTCCTTATGTGTTGTTCTCCCCCATGGTCTCTTTCTCTCTCTGTCTCTCTTCCTCCCCCTCAGACTCTCTCATCCCTTATGTGTCTCTCTAACCCTCTGTGTGTGATTGTGTCTCTCTCTCTCTCACCCTCTGTGTGTGATTGTGTCTCTCTCTAACCCTCTGTGTGTGATTGTGTCTCTCTCTCTATCTCTAACCCTCTGTGTGTGATTGTGTCTCTCTCTAACCCTCTGTGTGTGATTGTGTCTCTCTCTCTCTAACCCTCTGTGTGTGATTGTGTCTCTCTCTAACCCTCTGTGTGTGATTGTGTCTCTCTCTAACCCTCTGTGTGTGATTGTGTCTCTCTCTATCTTTCTCTCTCTCTCTCTAACCCTCTGTGTGTGATTGTGTCTCTCTCTCTCTTTCTCTCTCACCCTCTGTGTGTGATTGTGTCTCTCTCTAACCCTCTGTGTGTGATTGTGTCTCTCTCTCTCTCTCTATCTCTAACCCTCTGTGTGTGATTGTGTCTCTCTCTAACCCTCTGTGTGTGATTGTGTGTCTCTCTCTCTAACCCTCTGTGTGTGATTGTGTCTCTCTCTAACCCTCTGTGTGTGATTGTGTCTCTCTCTCTCTTTCTTTCTCTCTCTAACCCTCTGTGTGTGATTGTCTCTCTCTAACCCTCTGTGTGTGATTGTGTCTCTCTCTTTCTCTCTCTCTAACCCTCTGTGTGTGATTGTGTCTCTCGGGCTCTCTCTAACCCTCTGTGTGTGATTGTGTCTCTCTCTCTTTCTCTCTAACCCTCTGTGTGTGATTGTGTCTCTCTCTCTCTCTTTCTTTCTCTCTCTCTCTAACCCTCTGTGTGATTGTGTCTCTCTCTCTCTAACCCTCTGTGTGTGATTGTGTCTCTCTCTAACCCTCTGTGTGTGATTGTGTCTCTCTCTTTCTCTCTCTCTAACCCTCTGTGTGTGATTGTGTCTCTCGCTCTCTCTCTAACCCTCTGTGTGTGATTGTGTCTCTCGCTCTCTCTCTAACCCTCTGTGTGTGATTGTGTCTCTCGCTCTCTCTCTAACCCTCTGTGTGTGATTGTGTCTCTCGCTCTCTCTCAAACCCTCTGTGTGTGATTGTGTCTCTCGCTCTCTCTCTAACCCTCTGTGTGTGATTGTGTCTCTCGCGCTCTCTCTAACCCTCTGTGTGTGATTGTGTCTCTTTCTTTCTCTCTCTCTCTCTAACCCTCTGTGTGTGATTGTGTCTCTCTTTCTCTAACCCTCTGTATGTGATTGAATCATTGTGTCTCTCTCTCTTTCTCTCTCTCTAACCCTCTGTGTGTGATTGTGTGTGTCTCTCTCTTTCTCTCTCTAACCCTCTGTGTGTGATTGTGTCTCTCTCTCTTTCTCTCTCTCTAACCCTCTGTGTGTGATTGTGTCTCTCTCTCTTTCTCTCTCTCTCTCTCTCTAAACCCTCTGTGTGTGATTGTGTCTCTATCTCTTTCTCTCTCTCTCTCTAACCCCTCTGTGTGTGATTGTCTCTCTTTCTCTCTCTCTCTAACCCCTCTGTGTGTGATTGTCTCTCTTTCTCTCTCTCTCTAACCCTCTGTGTCTCTCTCCCCCGTCTGTCTCTCCCTCTCCCCCCTGAATGCTTTTCTGTGTTTCTGTCTACCTTTTATTTATTTAATTAATGAATTGATAGTGCCACCTGATGGTGTGGCTTTATTTAAAGGGGTGAGGCAAAGCGCCCCACCATCTTTAAATTTCACCAGCCGCCACTGGATCAAGACATTTTTATATTTACTGCATAATGAAAGAATCTATAAGCATAATTTGCAGCATTAAAGTAAAAAGTATGTTTTAAACATATTTTAATGGGCATGGATTTCTAGATCTCATAATCAGAGCAAGCCTTGTGTTATCTGGCAAGAGTTTCTGTTACAATCCTTTTAGACTAAAATCAGATGTTTACTAAGTTGACCAGTTTTCCAAGACACCATTTAAAGGGACATGAAACCCATATCAATCCCATATGCAAATTTAAATAACTTTCCAATTTACATCTAATATCTATTTTTTTTCATTCTTTTGATATCCTTTGTTGAAAATCATATCTAAATATGCTCAGTAGCTGCTGATTGGTGGCTGCACATAGATACCACATGTGATTGGCTCACCCATGTGCATTGCTATTTCTTCAACAAAGGATATCTAAAGAATGAAGGCGTATCCTAGCCACTGCCTCACCAGCCTCTGACGTCACTGCTTGTGGGTAATCTCTTATTTTAGTGTACAGGTAGTCCTCAGTTTACGCTGGGGTTAGGTTCCAGAAGGAATGGTTGTAAATTGAAACCATTGTAAATTGAAACCCAGTTTATAATGTAAGTCAATGGGAAGTGAGGGAGATAGGTTCCAGGCCCCTCTCAAAATTGTCAGAAGTAACACATAGTACATTATTTTTAAAGCTTTGAAATGAAGACTTTAAATGCTAAACAGCATTATAAACCTAATAAAATAATCACACAACACAGAATATATAATTAAACTAAGTTAAAGTAACAAAAACATTTGCTAAACAGCATTATAAACCTAATAAAATAATCACACAACACAGACTTCACTTGCATTTTTCTGCAAACAGTTCTTTCTATGCATTAAAATCTGGACTGATTTATAGACAGGAAGATCTTGTTCCTTTGAAATCTGCTCGATAGCTCAGGTCTGGTTAAACTGATTAATTTCAGCTTGCTTGGCTTTGCTGCAACAGAGGCGGACATCTCCACCTACTGGCTATTTTAAGAAATGCACTTCTTCTCGATGCTTTTCAATAGCAGACACATGACTGGAAAAAAGGTTGTTATTCTGAAACGGTGTAAATTTAACCGTTGTAAGACGAGGGCCATCTGTATTTTATTAGGAGCATCTACCCAATTTAGTATTTTAGCGTATTTTATTCTCAGTGCTCTCACTGGTAACACAATGTTTATACAATGTTGCAAGTAATCAGACTGCATGAAAAACTGTGAAGCTAACCACGTCATGCCTTCAGTTTTTACTAGTATTATGCACTGTAAAATTAACACTTCATTGCCTAGAGTAACTAGTATCATGCCCTGTAAAATTAACCCCTTATTGCCTGCAGTAAAATTAACCCTTTATTGCCTATAGAAACTACTATAATGCACTGTAAAATTAACCGTTTTTTGCGTTCAGTAACTAGTATTTATGCCCTGTAAAATTAACCCTTTATTGCCTACAGTAACTAGTATTATGGACTGTAAAATAAACCCTTTATTGCCTACAGTAATGAGGTTAATAGTCTATAACTGATGGCATTGCAAGGGTTAATAGAAAAGAGATTGCATTCAGTATGTCAATATGTGCCCTAAGGACAGTGCTGTTATCATTTTAGAATCTCTCTGTGCAGTTTCTTCAAGATGAAACAATGTATCAAGAAACACATCAACAGTGGCTGGGAATTTAAAACGCTTGTTTCTCCTATAGGTATAGAGAATAAAATACGCTAAAATAAGAGATTACCCACTTGTGTACAAACTCATGTGAGGTCCTTATGTAGTATATGAACTCCTTACTCCTATGAGTGTCTCCTTGGACTATGACAACGAAGATAACCCGTAGTGTACCCTGAGTGACCATCAAGCACGTGATTTGCACTGATTACCTGTGTAATATCTTGCAGAGTGACAGATCATAAATAGCTAAGACAAGAGACGGGATGTAGCTGTTATATGACAGACAACCTGCACCGTAACTGAGGTGGGGGGGGGGGAGAGTGAAGTTTCACAGCTCCTTTGTGAATGGCAAAAATTGTGACAGTTCCAGACATAAGCTGCTGCAGTGTCAGATTTGAGTGACAATGACACCTTGCATCATCATGACAGCTTATACTATCTACACATCAACAGCTAAACTGCTCCAGCACCTGTATGTTCCTAAAAACAATAAATTCTCTGCTCGCTACACGCCCAGCCAGACAGCAATAATAACAACACGAGCATGCATAGGTCATTTCCTCAGCATATCACAGCATACAGGGTAGCTTCGCACAAACCTGCTCAGCCGCCGCCATATCTGCACTCCGCCCACACAGTCTGACAGAAAGGACTAATCTATTCAGCTATGCAGGGGGGAAATACCACTACGTAACATGCGCTGCCTCTTCACAATAAAGCTCATTTAAATCAAACTTGTTTTTATTAAATCATGTATTCTTGTTTTATATATTATTTGCCTAGTAGAAGTATATAAGGTTATTAATATTTAACGCGACTTTGTGTTTACATTACCCTTTTGAAGAAGTGGTATCGCCCTTTTATGTGTTGGGGGCAGCTGCCTGAGTGTCTATCCCTCTATTTGTGTCATTGTGTTGCTTTATATAGAACGCTAGTGATCCGATGTGCTACTACGGGTATTGTCGAAAGCCTAAAGTAAAGTCTACTCGAACAAATACGCTTTGTTATAACGTTTGTGTGGGAAAATGAACACATTAGACAATGTTAGTTGCACTTTTATTGTTCTACAAAACATTCTGCTCTTATAAAATAGTTTGTTATATACACTTTAATTATGTGTGGCAAAAAGTTGCTATATACATTTATTATTTATTTTGTCCCTTTCCCTGTAGCGTAACTTCTGATCGTTTTTCCAATTCGTCTGAAGTTAAGCTAAGCAAACAATCGCTGTATGTAATAATAATAATTCAATCACAATGAGTATTGTTATATTCCATAAAGACATTGGTTGCACACTTCCCCTGCACCTTCCATGAAGACATTGGTTGCACACTTCTCCTGCACGTAATTGTCTTGAACAAAAGATATAAGAAAATAAAAATATAGCTTTCAACATAGCAGAACCCATTGGAAAGGTCACACTTTTCTGAGAAATACCAAAGGCTGAACACCAAACACCTAAAACTAAATTCCCATACAAAAATCTGATATTCTCATAAAAAGTATAGTAATTCATCAGTTACTATATGACCATTTGTCATATTAAAATGAGTGGTATAATAGTTCATCCAGTACAGCAACCCAATGTAGTGGTGCCATGCTAAATCCCTTTCTAATATTTCACCATCATATTAAATATTTCTCCAAAGGCTGACACTTTTTTTCTTCTCTGAAGCATTTCAAACACAAGTGCCTCCTTTTGTAAAGTTGTCATTCAGACCTTTATCCTCTTTTGTCTTGAGTACTGCAATTTATTACTCTCTGGTCTTCCTGTTTCTTTTCTCTGTTCTCTAAAAACTATTCTAAATCCATCTAAGCACTTCACCTTCCTCTTTTAAAAAATAATTCCACCTCTCTTTTTCTAAAATATCTCAACTGATTGATATAATCCCTCTAATCTTCATCAAGGCTTTTAAATGTCTAAACCTGTTTAAAAATGTAATCCATTTTGCTACACTATTTTTTCCCCTTACAGTGCAGTTAAAGGGAGATTAAACCCACTTTTTTTCTTTCATGACTCAGATGTAGAATACCATTTTAAACAACTTTCTAAATTACTTCTATTATCTAATTTGCTTAATTCTCTTGATATTTTTCCTGAAAAGCATATCTAGATAGGCTCAGTAGCTTCTGATTGGTGGCTGCACATAGATGCCACATGTGATTGGCTCACCCGTGTGCATTGCTATTTCTTTAACTAAGGATATCTAAAGAATGAAGCAAATTAAATAATAGAAGTAAATTGGAATGTTGTTTTAAATTGTATTCTCTGTCTGAATTATGAAAGAAAAAATTTGGGTTTAATGTCCCTTTAAAGGGACACACAAGTCAAAATTAAAGGGATATAAAGCCCACATTTTATTTTCATGATTCAGATAGAGTAAGTAATTTTAAGCAACTTTCTAATTTACTCCTATTATCAATTTTTCTTAGTTCTCTTGTTATCTTTATTTAAAAAAGCATGAATCTAAGCTTAGTAGCTGGCCCATTTTTGGTTCAACACCTGGGTAGCGCTTGCTGATTGAAGTCTATGGGCAGTATCAGTTAGCGCAGTCGCAACATCTAAAGTCCTTTAGTTATATGAAACCCACATTTTCTTTCTTTCATGATTCAGATGGAGCATGCAATTTTAAGAAATTTTCTAATATACTCCTATTATCCATTTTTCTTTGGCTTCTTGCTATGCTTTGTTG
This sequence comes from Bombina bombina, assembly GCF_027579735.1. NCBI lineage: Eukaryota > Metazoa > Chordata > Amphibia > Anura > Bombinatoridae > Bombina > Bombina bombina. Next base: position 1,224,938,964 of record NC_069500.1, on the reverse strand, counting down.
AATGAGCAGCAATGCACTACTGGTTGCTAACTAAACACATGGGTGAGCCAATGACAAGCAGTTTAAATATGCAGCAACTAATCAGCAGCTAGAACTTAAGTTCTTTGCTGCTCCTGAGCTTTCCTAGATAAACCTTTCAGCAAAGGATAACAAGAAAAGGAAGCAAATTAAATAATTGAAGTAAATAGGAAAGTTGTTTAAAATTGTATTCTCTATATGAATAATGAAAGACATTTTTTGGGTTTCATGTCCCTTTAACGCATGTCGGGCTCACACAATTTTTTTTTTTACTTTTTACAATCGCTAACCCACACTCGCAAAAACTTCACTTCTAGCATTGTTATCGCTCAAACAAAAGCACGAAATAGCACGCCTCTTGTAATCTAGCTCTCAGTTCCAAATATTTCCAGCCCCACAATACAATGAACTGCACGTTACACAGAGGTTTGCACAATCATCAAATTCCCTCACTGTTGTGGGGGTGCAAACAAATATTGACTGAACCATGTCACTTCCATCACACATTACACATTACTTGTCGCACTCCAAGCTTCTTAAAAACAAATACTTTATTGTTCTTGTCTTAAAAAATCACACATCACAAGAGGTAATCCAACAGTCTCTTCTGCGTTTCGTGCCTTTACATACGCTTAATCATAGATGAGATCATCAGGTCACGGCTTACTTTATTAACCGTGTCCAGCCAATCACAAATATATTACATGCAAGTTATTAAAAATTACAATAATAATAATAATAATAAAAACAAAAATATGCATCTAATTAATCAGTCTTAGTTACAGTAATACAGTTACTAATAAACATCATACAATGTACTAACTTAATCAAGATTAACTGACTTCCTAACCTAATCAATGAAATAACTAATGTCCCATTCTGAATTCATCCCATTAGGCTGTCTCGTAATTAACTTAAAGGGGCAGTAAACTTACAAAATAATGTTATATAATTCTGCACATAGTGCAGAATTATATAACATTATCTTAGCCAAAATTTATGTAACATAATATTGCCTGTTAAATTTGATTAAAAAAAAGAGGGTTTTTTCAGACCACCGCTCTTGCTCTACTGAGCGGGTCTGGTTTTCCCCCTGAACGCATCTGGGCTGCTGTCTATTCACAGCCCGGCCCGATCGCGCTATTACACTCAATGCAGCTCGCTCCCGCTATCAGACAGAGCAGGAGCGAGCTGAATTGAGTGTAATGGCATGATCGGGCCGGGCTGTGACTAGACAGCTGCCCACAGTGCCCAGATGCGCTCAGGGGGAAAACCAAACCCACTCACTAGAGCAAGAGTGGCTGTCTGAAAAACACAATTATTTTAATCAAATTTCACAGGCAATATCATGTTACATAAAGTTTGGCTAAGATAATGTTATATAATTCTGCACTATGTGCAGAATTATGTAACATTATTTTCTAGGTTTACTGCCCCTTTAAGATCCAAAATAACTCTTTTTTTCTAATATTTTTATCCTACGAGTTGTTAAACCTACGTACTGATAACCACATAGTTTGAACTCTAATAAATAACATGATCAAAACCACAGTTAGCATAGAAGTCAATATCAAGTCAATATCCCATAACCTTTCTCTTAAAATTCCTACCTTTATTGACATGACAGCAAGTATTTCAACCTTGCACACCACACTTATAGCAACCTACAGAGTTATCCAAGTATTTTGTCTGGTTTGTGATCGATTATTTTTGACCATACTCAGTGCTAGACTTTTCGCTAATGTACATGGTTTCTTAGACACAAATTTGCAATTATTAATTTCAATGTTTAATAGAAACTATGTGGTGATCAGTACGTAGGTTTAACAACTCGTACTGTACGTACCAAAATAGGTGAACATCTAAGGGCTATGAAAAATTATAATAAGGATTCCTCAGTAACAAGGCACTTTAATCATATTCATTTTTCTAATGTCCCAAATGGATCTGTAACCATAATTGATAGAGCTTTAGTTCTACCAAGGGGTGGCTGTAGGATCACGATATTACAGAGAAGAGTTATTTTGGATCTTTAAGTAAAATATGAGACAACCTAATGGGATGAATTCAGAATGGGACATTAGTTATTTAATTGATCAGGTTAGAGAAGTCAGTTAAATCTTGATTTAGTTTGTAAATTGTATGATGTTTATTAGTAACTGTATTAATGTAACTAATAATGATGATATAGATGCATAATTGTTTCTTTGTAACTATCGAGCTGTAGGATGATACATATAATTAATGAAATCGAAAACAATATATATGTGACCGCTCTATAATTGATTGTCACTCAAAATCATTGCACCATAATCTTTTTGCTTTTATTATTATTGTAATTTTTTATAACTTGTTTGTAATATATTTGTGACTGGCTGGACACGGTTTAAAAGTTAGCCGTGACCTGATGATGTCATCTATGATTAAGCGTCTGTTAGGGCCCAAATGCGTAATGTGATGTGTGATATTTTTAAGGCAACAACAATAAAGTAATTGTTTTTAAAAAGCTTGGAGTGCAACAAGTTCTGGTAAAATGTGATGGAAGTGACATGGTTCAGCCTCGATTTGTCTTGCAACAGTGAGGGAAATTGGTGTTTGTTCAAACCTCAGTGATTTGTAGCAGCAGAGCTTCTGTGCTATTTGGGATTACAATAAACTACACTCTAGGTCAGTGTTGCTCAACCGCAGTCCTCAAGGGCTGTAGTTGAGAAACACTGGTCTAGGTGATGGTTAATGCTTCTGAGCAAATTCTAGTGCAATAATAAGATAATATTAAATGGTAAATCTGATGTCCATCCTCTTCATCATTCAAGTTATTTTACTGCCAGTAAAGGTTAGCCCTGTCCCAAAAATAGAGGCACAGCTCTAAAACGTCAACCCCAAAAACAATTGTAACCCTTACAAATAGCCTAATAGCATTGAACCAGTGTCAAACACTAGCACTGAGCCAACTACAATCAATTGTGGCTGTATGAAATGCCACCTATTGTAAGGATGGAACTATGCTAGTCAGAACAGAATAACAGCAACACTCTTTTTTTTATTATTATTTGTCCCTCTCCTTTTTCTTTTGTGTTTCCCCTGTGATTCAGTTTAAATCATGATATGAATACATTGTACTGAATTATAGAAGATAATGTGTTTAGCCCCATAAGGGTTTAATTACAATGTGGAGATTTGTGTAAGTATACAAAACTGTGTTGTTTGTTTGTATTCTTTGAAAACCAATGCTGATCTTAAAAATGACTTCCCCAGAGACACACTTATATGATTCTTGTGTTAAGTTACTTATCACAGGCACTTAGAGGCAAGCAAAGCCTTGCAAATTTGTAAAGGCAATTATCCAATCTCTCACATATGCCTGCAAGTCTTCCACACTATTATAAATTAAATTGTCAGCTAATTGGGACAGCAACCTAAACCTGTGCTCTCTTCATGTTAAAAGTACTTAAACTTTCATATTTGTGATATTAAAGCTAAAACATGTTCAGGTGTAAAACTTCTAAATGTAAAGGACCACTCAATGCAGTACAATTGTATATTTAACAAGTACATAATAAAAAGACAATGCAATAACACTTACTCTGAATTTCAAATAATTAAATAATAATTTATTTTTTCTCTTATTTTCTGGCCCCTTGTATCATGTGATAGACATCAGCCAATCACAGACTAGTATACGTATACCATGTGAGCTTGTGCACATGCTCAGTAAGATCTTGTTCCCCAGAAAGTGAATATATAAAAAGACTGTGCAAAATTTTATAATTGAAGTAAATTGGAAAGTGTCTTAAAACTGCTGCTCTATCTGAATCATAAACGTTTATTTTGACTTGAGTGTCCCTTTAAGTGAAAAAAATAAACAAAAATTATTTTTTTTAAAGGGAGTAAAAAAAAGTTTTTACCTTTTTTTTTATCTTAAAACGTTTAATGTTCTGCCTCAGTACACAAGAGTTTTGATGATTGTATTTAAACAGAAACTTGGGCAAGACCACATATAAGAAAATGGACTGACTTTAGTCAGGTTAATAATGCACCTTGCGTCACTCCCAGTGAAATACACAGTGCATTGACAAGCTGGTTACTTTAGTAACAAATGGGCCCTGTCTCTCAATAACTTTGAGTTAAACCTTACAAGTCATTATTTAGCATGAAGAACGCTTTCCAGCTTTGTACTATTTAAAGCACAGTGAGCACCTTGTAATTACAAGATTTTCCTACAGTTTTGCAATAATTTAATGGGACAGTAAATTCTTTGAGAGGTATTTATGAGTAGTAATACAACTTTGCAATATAATTTAATTATTTGCTTTGTCTCCCTTTTGTGTAAATAAGCTCAATTTTTTTTTTTCTAATTCTTAGAACTGGAAATGTACCCAGACTACTTCTCAAAGATAACCCTGCTACATATATGTCCCTATTGCTTAACAAATAACAGACTGCAAAACAATTCTAACATTATGACTGTGGCTAGTCTTGTCTGCAGACTAAAGCCCAGATTTGGTCTCCCAAATATGGCAAATGGTGGGGGGAGTTTGGCTATTGAAAAACAAAAGAAGTAGACAAGAATAGCCATATCATAATATCTGCTGAATCCAGTTACAGAAAGATAAGCTTAGGCATGTGAATCCAACCAAGTCCAGTGTAGTATTTAAATACTGGTTCTTCATCATTATTTTTTATTTTATTTTCACCATTCTCAATCTTATTTATCATTTTTAACTACAGTGGTTTTAGCATTTATTTACGCCTCACACTCCTAAAACTTCCATTCCTGTTGTACACCTAAATAAGATATTTTCTGGCGAAAATATCCTAGGAGCCAAGGCTTACCCTAAAAGGCAGCGCAAAAAAGTTTTATATCTCACCCACCCGAATCTTACCAAGTGCCTTTTCAGTTGTCAGAATTGGAAAACTCTTAATGGTAAATTTATAAAGCTGCATTCTCAGCTTTTAAGGCTTTGTGGAGTCACACATTTATGAAGCAGAAACTGCTTCTTTTCCCTCTCCGTCACCTTAGAGTTGAATAAATCATTCACCCTGACACTCGCTTGTTTGGGGTGATTGACATGCCCTGCTCTTGCGCAAACGGTTGCGCGAAAGCAGGGGGCAGCATTACACATGAGAAATATTGTACAATGCTAAATTTCATCACACAATGTACCGAGACATAACTAGAAACCACAGGGCCCAGGTGCAAGAATCTAAGAAGGCCCCCCACCCCTTCTACCCCCCTAACCCCCCCCCCAAAAAAAAGGTGAATTTGATATATATCTTTTTTATATATATATTTAACACAGAAAAAAATGTGAATCAGATTACATGTCTGCAAAAGGAGGTACCCTGTGCCCACAGTCTGTGAGATGGTCTGACCCCCTGTATATATATATATAGTGACACTATTTAACCCCCCAGTACTGTATATAGTAAGTTAGTGACACAGTCTGTAATCTGCCGGTGAGATGGCTGGCCTGACCCTACCCATCCCAGTACTTTATAAAGTGACCACAGTAGTCTGTGACATGGTCCAGCCCCCCCATACTGTTTATAGTGGTACTGTATAGTGACACTGTTTACCCCCTCCCCCCTATGCTGTAGTAACAAGGTCTGTAATTTGCTGGTTCCACAAACATACACACGCACACATACATGCATAAATACACACACAGTCACATACATACATACAAACATATACACACACACAAACATGCATAAATACACACACAAATCAAACAGAGAAACCCAACAACAGAACTCAGCCACACCGGGCTGTAATGAATCAATATGAATGGACCAGTGCAGAGTCATCGGTAATGAGTGACACTCCTTATAGCAGTTATACGGTTGAATAACTCACCCCACTCTGGCCTGTCCGGTCAACCACTTGACAGTATCGCTGCCCAAAGTACAGCCGCCTCTGTGCCGCTTCCGAAGATCCAAACTTCAATTGAGCGGCTCACAGGGCCTCAGCTGTAATCCGTGTGCTCGTCGGCTTGAGTGTGGGTGTGTAGCTATACGTCACAGGTATTCCTCCAATAGCAGGAGTTCTTTTCCGGAGGTGCTGCAAACTTTGATCCGCTCCAGGCTGTAGCATCAGCTGATGGGTCGGCAAGGACTGGAATGATCATCAAATTCAAAAGGAGACACCGACATCCATCTTATAGGTAAAATCTTGTAAACTTTATTATGCAATGTTAAAAACTAAGAGACAACACAGCAAATGTACTAGAGTCAGACGTGGGCGCAGCACACAGGCATACGCGTTTCGGAAAGAGATTCCGTAGTCACAGCCTGACATGCTACCCCACACACCTGTTTAAAAACCCCATGGGCTTATCTAATAGGTTAAAACAGGAACTACCCCCATAGACTCTAGCCAATAGGACACTAGATAGCAAATACAACAATGATCCTAATTAACACTTCATTATCTAGGTTACCAGCATTTCTGCTATACAAACAGTCCTAGCAATAATAGAAATGCATGTGAATAGACATACTCGTATAATTAAATAACAATCATAATCCTAATGTGAAAATGTTGATCATATTTGAAATGTAGCACAGGGGAGATGATATAGCTACAGCATTACTTGAAAAACATTAATCATGTTGATAAAATGTAACAAAATAAGTAGATGATTAAAAGGGAAACTACTGGGCACATTAGTAAGGTGTAAGTTGGTCACACCAATATTTATATAAGGATTTCATTTTAGGAGGAACAGGTGTTTAAAAGACAAATTAAAGTAAGCAAATAATGTATACTGCCGTATACAAAGAGGATATATATGTGTTTATGTATCAGAAAAGCTCCATAGGCACAATGTATAGATACTATCATGTGTGCTAATGGACTAGTAAATATAGTCATTGGTGTACAGAGCAAATAATGGCAGAATATTATTCCCAGTGATTAATAATATCAAACCTGGAATTCAGACCTTTCGGTAGTCTGCTTTCAAGGGTAAATATCCAATATGCTTCCCTTCTTGCCAATATTGTATCTATATCACCGCCCCTAGGGGGCCTAAGGATCTTTTCTATAGCACACCAAGAGAAATATCTTAAATCGTTATTGTGGAAAGAGCCAAAGTGTTGTACTATTGGAGTGCTAGCCCTGTTGATTTTAAATGATGACAAGTGTTCCCGTATGCGGGTATTTAGGTCCCGTGAGGTGAGACCTACATACTGTAATTTGCAGTGAGAGCATTCAATAAGGTAAATGGCATATTCCGTGGTACAGTTCATACATGTATCAATATCATACCTCTTGTTGGTGACAATACTAGAAAAATTCTTTGTCACAGCAACATAATCACAAGGTTTACACTTGCGCCGACCACATTTGAACATGCCAGTATGCCTTAGCCAAGATGATTGACTCTCAGTTTTACTCTTCAGTAACGTGGGGGCCAACAGGTTACCCAATGTTGGGCTTCTCCTATAGGAGCATCTGAGCCCATTCTTAACAGTATTAACTAGCTTGTCGTCAGCTGAGAGGAGAGGGAAGTGTTTACGGACTATCTTACAAATATCCTGATACTGTATACTATGATTGGTGACAAAAGTCAATCCTTTGAAATCATTATTTTTGGAAGATTTCATATTTAACAGATCCCTTCTTTCTATAGTGCTGACAGCAGCTTTGGCCCTTTTCACTACAGCTTTGGGGTACTTTCTTTCTAGGAGTCTCCTTTCTAGATCAACTGATTCTTGTTTAAACTGTTGAAAACTAGTGCAATTCCTCCTCAGCCTAGTGTATTCTCCTTTAGCAATAGCATATGGAACATGCTTGGGGTGGCAACTCGTGCCTTGAAGGAGTGAATTGCCTGAGATGGGCTTCCTGTAAATGGTAGATTCAATCTTACCATCAGGATTACCCCTTAGTGTAATGTCAAGATAGTTTATAGTATGTGGATTAAATTCACAGGTAAATCTCAGGTTAAGATCATTGCAATGTAAGTACTCCAAAAACAGGGGAATAATGTCCTCACTTCCTGTCCAGATGAAGATAAGATCATCTATATACCTCTGGTATAGAGATATATGAGATCTATATATATTATTATCTCCAAAGATGTGGTAAAATTCCCACCATCCTAGAAATAAATTTGCATAGGAGGGGGCAAACTTCGCCCCCATGGCGGTACCACATCTCTGGAGATAATAAGTATCTTCAAATTTGAAAAAATTGTGTGTTAATAGGAATGTGAGTACCTTAAGAATAAAATTCCTAAGGCAATGATCATAATCTGTGAAATTGTCTAGAAAAAAAGTAACAGCTTCCACTCCCTTCTGATGGGGGATGCTAGAATATAGAGAGACAATGTCAATTGTCATCCACATACTAGACTCAGTCCATTCAATGTGCTCAAGTATGTTTAGGATATGCTTTGTGTCACGAACATTTTCTGATACATAAACACATATATATCCTCTTTGTATACGGCAGTATACATTATTTGCTTACTTTAATTTGTCTTTTAAACACCTGTTCCTCCTAAAATGAAATCCTTATATAAATATTGGTGTGACCAACTTACACCTTACTAATGTGCCCAGTAGTTTCCCTTTTAATCATCTACTTATTTTGTTACATTTTATCAACATGATTAATGTTTTTCAAGTAATGCTGTAGCTATATCATCTCCCCTGTGCTACATTTCAAATATGATCAACATTTTCACATTAGGATTATGATTGTTATTTAATTATACGAGTATGTCTATTCACATGCATTTCTATTATTGCTAGGACTGTTTGTATAGCAGAAATGCTGGTAACCTAGATAATGAAGTGTTAATTAGGATCATTGTTGTATTTGCTATCTAGTGTCCTATTGGCTAGAGTCTATGGGGGTAGTTCCTGTTTTAACCTATTAGATAAGCCCATGGGGTTTTTAAACAGGTGTGTGGGGTAGCATGTCAGGCTGTGACTACGGAATCTCTTTCCGAAACGCGTATGCCTGTGTGCTGCGCCCACGTCTGACTCTAGTACATTTGCTGTGTTGTCTCTTCGTTTTTAACATTGCATAATAAAGTTTACAAGATTTTACCTATAAGATGGATGTCGGTGTCTCCTTTTGAATTTGATGATCATTCCAGTCCTTGCCGACCCATCAGCTGATGCTACAGCCTGGAGCGGATCAAAGTTTGCAGCACCTCCGGAAAAGAACTCCTGCTATTGGAGGAATACCTGTGACGTATAGCTACACACCCACACTCAAGCCGACGAGCACACGGATTACAGCTGAGGCCCTGTGAGCCGCTCAATTGAAGTTTGGATCTTCGGAAGCGGCACAGAGGCGGCTGTACTTTGGGCAGCGATACTGTCAAGTGGTTGACCGGACAGGCCAGAGTGGGGTGAGTTATTCAACCGTATAACTGCTATAAGGAGTGTCACTCATTACCGGAGACTCTGCACTGGTCCATTCATATTGATTCATTACAGCCCGGTGTGGCTGAGTTCTGTTGTTGGGTTTCTCTGTTTGATTTGTTTGTTATTGGGTATACCCTGGATGTACCAACACCTAACACAGACTGTTCAAGCCTCCAGCCTGCAATTTTCTGTTCAGCTATGGAGACAACACAGCACACTTTTTATTCATTGTTGCCAGCTACTGCACGCACCACTAATCTTACTGACTGTGAACTGATTTTCTCAGAGGATAAGAGCATACTGGCATTAAGTACTTTATTCGAACTCCTGGAAAAACTTTTGATAAAAGAATCTAAATTACAGTGGGACATTTGGACCCTCGAAAAGTACAAAAGTTTGAGTATGATACCAAGGGGACTACGGGTCTTTAAATTCCCCACGTTTGATGTGGACACTAATGATAAGGAATTTATAGACTCATGGAATAATGTACTAACTGACTGCTCCCTGAGACTTATGATGTTATTATTGATTTATAAAAACAAACAATTGGAGTCTTTAAGAACAGAAATTAATGATTTGCAAGTAGAACTGAATAGACGATCTAGTAATCCTGATTTTGCTAAATTTGATAAAATACTGAGGGAACTGATTGCTAAGGGAAAGTCTGAAATTATGGAGAGAAAACATACTAAGTTCATTAGGGACAAATACGACTATGCTAATAATTGTGTATACATATGGAACAAGAAATCTAGAGGGAACTCTAGATCTAACCAGCCAAGATTTGGGAGGAGGAGAAGGGCCAATAATAAAAACAAACAAAACAGAAATAATAATAATAATCCATCTAAAAATGTTACCTTCTCTGGGAGCGACACAGACTATTCCAGTGATGGTGATAAACCAGTTGATGCTATACAATCTATCACATATCAAAATGATGAACCTCAAGCTGCCATTGCGGCAGGTCCACATCTTGTATATGAAGATAATACTAATAATGTTACTGACACAGTGAGACCGAAGCAGGCTGTTTATATGGAGACTCCGCACATTATATCTAGACCTGACAACTCTGTACTAGAACAGGTTTTTCCACAGGTACAGGGAGGCATAGCGGGGGGGGGGGGGGAAGAGGCACTCACATTACCAAACAGAATCCAGTCATGAGAAACAATCAGGACAAATATCAGTTGAGGGAACCGAGACCCCAAACAAAGTACAAATAGTAGGAAATGTGGTCAACCTGTCATCTTTCTCACTCAATGATACACACTATAGAGTATTAAATTTGGGGCTAAATTTTGCACCTAATAACGACTTTGATCTGTTTCAAACTATAATTGACATCAACAGATTAGTTAGGAACATAACTCTGAGAAAACATTTCTCAGATGATGTCAGCACTATAGAACAGGATTTTACGCCTATGAATAGGGAAAGTGACATTTCTACTAATAAATATAATTTCTCTGAGAATTGTGATATTGTCTCATTACAACAATTACAGTTAGACAATATATCTGAACATGACACTAGGAGCAGAGGCCCTACCCTAAAGAAAAAATCTCGATTTTATCCCATACAAAGCAGGGGCAACATTGTAGAAATCTTCCACTCAAGAGTGGAAAATGACTTGGTTGAATTGAAAGCTAGACGGTCCAACTACAAGCCCAATCTATCTTTGTCTGAGAAAGAAGCAGTGACTTCCCTAAGAAATAATCAGGATTTGGTTATCAGGAAATCAAACAAAGGTGGAATGGTTGTAGTAATGGACAGAGTACAGTATATAGCTGAAGGTCTCAGACAATTGAATAATGAACATGACTACCTTATTCTAGGAAGGGATCCTACCAATGAGTACAAAAATGAACTTAAACATCTCCTGGATGAAGGTATGGAACAAGGGTGTATAGATAGCAATACAGCTGAATTCCTTTTTGTGGATAATCCGAAGACACCACTGTTCCATCACTTCCCAAAGACTCACAAATCTCTTATAGATGTAAAAGGTCGCCCCATTGTTAGTGGTGTTGAGTCACTCCTGGGAAACCTTTCTCAATGGCTGGATAATATACTCCAACCCATTGTTATGTCTCTCTTATCATATGTTCGTGACACAAAGCATATCCTAAACATACTTGAGCACATTGAATGGACTGAGTCTAGTATGTGGATGACAATTGACATTGTCTCTCTATATTCTAGCATCCCCCATCAGAAGGGAGTGGAAGCTGTTACTTTTTTTCTAGACAATTTCACAGATTATGATCATTGCCTTAGGAATTTTATTCTTAAGGTACTCACATTCCTATTAACACACAATTTTTTCAAATTTGAAGATACTTATTATCTCCAGAGATGTGGTACCGCCATGGGGGCGAAGTTTGCCCCCTCCTATGCAAATTTATTTCTAGGATGGTGGGAATTTTACCACATCTTTGGAGATAATAATATATATAGATCTCATATATCTCTATACCAGAGGTATATAGATGATCTTATCTTCATCTGGACAGGAAGTGAGGACATTATTCCCCTGTTTTTGGAGTACTTACATTGCAATGATCTTAACCTGAGATTTACCTGTGAATTTAATCCACATACTATAAACTATCTTGACATTACACTAAGGGGTAATCCTGATGGTAAGATTGAATCTACCATTTACAGGAAGCCCATCTCAGGCAATTCACTCCTTCAAGGCACGAGTTGCCACCCCAAGCATGTTCCATATGCTATTGCTAAAGGAGAATACACTAGGCTGAGGAGGAATTGCACTAGTTTTCAACAGTTTAAACAAGAATCAGTTGATCTAGAAAGGAGACTCCTAGAAAGAAAGTACCCCAAAGCTGTAGTGAAAAGGGCCAAAGCTGCTGTCAGCACTATAGAAAGAAGGGATCTGTTAAATATGAAATCTTCCAAAAATAATGATTTCAAAGGATTGACTTTTGTCACCAATCATAGTATACAGTATCAGGATATTTGTAAGATAGTCCGTAAACACTTCCCTCTCCTCTCAGCTGACGACAAGCTAGTTAATACTGTTAAGAATGGGCTCAGATGCTCCTATAGGAGAAGCCCAACATTGGGTAACCTGTTGGCCCCCACGTTACTGAAGAGTAAAACTGAGAGTCAATCATCTTGGCTAAGGCATACTGGCATGTTCAAATGTGGTCGGCGCAAGTGTAAACCTTGTGATTATGTTGCTGTGACAAAGAATTTTTCTAGTATTGTCACCAACAAGAGGTATGATATTGATACATGTATGAACTGTACCACGGAATATGCCATTTACCTTATTGAATGCTCTCACTGCAAATTACAGTATGTAGGTCTCACCTCACGGGACCTAAATACCCGCATACGGGAACACTTGTCATCATTTAAAATCAACAGGGCTAGCACTCCAATAGTACAACACTTTGGCTCTTTCCACAATAACGATTTAAGATATTTCTCTTGGTGTGCTATAGAAAAGATCCTTAGGCCCCCTAGGGGCGGTGATATAGATACAATATTGGCAAGAAGGGAAGCATATTGGATATTTACCCTTGAAAGCAGACTACCGAAAGGTCTGAATTCCAGGTTTTATATTATTAATCACTGGGAATAATATTCTGCCATTATTTGCTCTGTACACCAATGACTATATTTACTAGTCCATTAGCACACATGATAGTATCTATACATTGTGCCTATGGAGCTTTTCTGATACATAAACACATATATATCCTCTTTGTATACGGCAGTATACATTATTTGCTTACTTTAATTTGTCTTTTAAACACCTGTTCCTCCTAAAATGAAATCCTTATATAAATATTGGTGTGACCAACTTACACCTTACTAATGTGCCCAGTAGTTTCCCTTTTAATCATCTACTTATTTTGTTACATTTTATCAACATGATTAATGTTTTTCAAGTAATGCTGTAGCTATATCATCTCCCCTGTGCTACATTTCAAATATGATCAACATTTTCACATTAGGATTATGATTGTTATTTAATTATACGAGTATGTCTATTCACATGCATTTCTATTATTGCTAGGACTGTTTGTATAGCAGAAATGCTGGTAACCTAGATAATGAAGTGTTAATTAGGATCATTGTTGTATTTGCTATCTAGTGTCCTATTGGCTAGAGTCTATGGGGGTAGTTCCTGTTTTAACCTATTAGATAAGCCCATGGGGTTTTTAAACAGGTGTGTGGGGTAGCATGTCAGGCTGTGACTACGGAATCTCTTTCCGAAACGCGTATGCCTGTGTGCTGCGCCCACGTCTGACTCTAGTACATTTGCTGTGTTGTCTCTTCGTTTTTAACATTGCATAATAAAGTTTAAAAGATTTTACCTATAAGATGGATGTCGGTGTCTCCTTTTGAATTTGTTAAATACACACACAGTCACATACATACATACAAACATATACACACACACATACATGCATAAATACACACACAGTCACATACATACACATACACACATAAACACCAATGGGCAAAACAGAAACACTAACTCCTGTAGTTAGAGACACTAGTGAGGCATCATGTCACACTCACATGATATCAGTGCAGGCAGTGGCAGGTCAACGGTTTTTATTAAAAAATATATATATATTTTTTGAAGCTGGGCCCCCACCCTCAGGGGCTTAGTCGCAGTTGCGACCTCTGCACCCCCTGTAGTTTCGTCCCTGACAATGTAGTATCTCAAGTGGCGATTGCAGACAGAAATTTTGTCTACTTGCGAGCCTGTCCTCCTACAATTATGATACATTTTGTCCTTAATTTTCAATTTTAAAGAACAGTAAAGGGGGCAATAAAAGTAATACAAGTTTACTGCAAAGTTAAATTAATACACATAATTAACCTCTTTGATGCGCATGAAGAGGCATCCTCGTAATGCACATCACTACCTGTAGGCGCATGAAGATCCCTTCTCGTCATGCAGGGAGATCGCTGATCAAGCATTGTTTTCGGTGATCTCCCTCACTACATGCCGGGGATCATTGGTGGCTTAGTGGGTGGCACTTTCAGGTTTCATGATCTCAGCTCCCATAGTAGTTACAAACCTCCAAGACCCTTCATTTGAAAGAGAATATTCTGCTATTTTAAATGATCTTAGAGCAGTACCGCACAAAAGATCTTTTAAAAATAAAGTAGAAAAAACACACAAGGATTTGCTTGTGAAAGGATCATTATAAGTGAAATAAAAAAAAATTGGTATGTGTAGAGACCCCTAATAAAGTTTATTTTCTAGTAGACAAGTCCTTCTTTCAAAAAAGATATAAATATTGTCTGTATAGTCAAGGGATCACTGTGGTAACTTGTACAACTGTACCTGTGCTTTTATTTCTGTTCTGAAGAATGGGGCTTCTCTTATCTATATTTTAACCCCCAAAAGCCCATATGGGCCCCCTATTTTACATGATGTGACTACCCTTAATGACAATTTAGTTAGGGGATCACAGTAACAGCAGTGGTTACTTGGCCATTTTCAGTATTATTTACTAAAAATCTAAGATAAAAAAAAAATCCATTTTTTTTTTTACAGTTTTTGCTGTAGCTATCTCATATGCCATGAATTATACCTATAATAATGGTATTTTGTGAACCTGCTGAAAGAAACAATATATAATTTGTGTGGGTCACTCATTGAAATTTGACTTACAATAGGGTTTAAATCTAGGTAGCAAAAACCTCAAAATTGGCTCAGCACTGGCTTAGCAGCGAAAGGGTTAAACAGTTTATGTTAAAATCTTAAAGTGTTTACTGTCCCTTAAATGAAATGTAGACTATAACTATATATATATATATATATATACTGTGTACAAATCTTTGCTTAATAAATACTTTCAGCCTTACTTTTTCTGCTTTTAGCGCCCTCCTTTTTTCTGTGCACATTGGCTATAACCATGACATTGTAGTAGATCTGACCAGAGAGTATTTCAAGCAGGAATTAAGAACAATGCCATAGCACATGCCTTTATTTTACAATATTAAATACAAAAGGTATAAGAGCAGAATTCTTAGCCTGAAGTAATCAATCTACAAAAAGTGTTTCTGTAGCTGTCATGTGACTGTTTAAATGGATCATACACATATTTAAAGTACTTATTAACTAAAACAGAATGTAAACAAATATTTAATTATTTTTTTCTAAAAAGCAAAATGAATAGATCAAAGATGAAGAAATAAGACTATAACATTTTCTTGCTACTGAAAGGGGCTGACCAAACTCTGATTTAAAGGGACATTCCAGTCAAAATTTAAAATCACATAGATCAATTACATCTTTGAATAGAAA
Source organism: Bombina bombina (assembly GCF_027579735.1). Lineage (NCBI taxonomy): Eukaryota > Metazoa > Chordata > Amphibia > Anura > Bombinatoridae > Bombina > Bombina bombina. Next base: position 1,224,923,255 of record NC_069500.1, on the reverse strand, counting down.
CATATTTGCACTATACATGTATTAGCAGAAATGCTTCTAGTAAAAGCTATAACTATTTTAGTGTTAACATTTTTCTCTGCATGTGCATGTGAAGCATAGCTAGATATTCTCAGTGCACCAGCATTTTAAATACTGCAGCTGCTCATAAAGCCAGAGGGGCTTGTATCATGTGAGCAGTTAACAAATTGAGTCATTACTAGATGGTATAAACATCTTAGTCTCTCTGAGCAAGTGATGTATTTAAAATGCTAGTGCACTGTGCATACTTAAATACACTTTTGAAACAGTTTTGAACTTCTGTTCAAAACTGAAATGCATCCATGTGGATTCCAATAACGACTGTGACACATTTTTATTGATAATCAGGGTTAAGGAAACAATAATTACACATAGAAGCAAGGAGGGTGTCTTTCCAAAAGTATTTATTTATGTTACATGATAAAATATTGCATTTCTAACAGAATTTAACAAATTATTATAAAATTCTATACATTTCCATAGCATGTTATGAATAGATATCTTTACTTAGTTGCACATTACAATTGTTATTTCTTGGTTAGTTTCCAAGAGCCTATGGATAGTGCAGTGGCGTCACTAGGGTTGGTGTCACCCGGTGCGGTAAGTCATGGTGTCACCCCCCCCCCAGAAAGCAGACACACACAAAAACACAGGCAAACACACATACAAACACTCAGACACACTTAAAAACATACTCAGATGCACACACAAACACTCGGAAACACACTCAGACACACACACAAAAACACACACACAAAAACACTGAGACACACAAAAACTCAGACACACACATACAAAATATGTAAACTGCACTGCATTAATTAGGAAGCTCATGCCTAGAGCTGCTCCCTGGCTCAGCAGAACATCAAATGAAAGATAAACAGAGCACTCTAAAATAAATCACTGAAGAAAAGGTTTAGGCACGCAAACTATGAAAATTCTGCTCTCTGACTCTGTTCCAAGTCTGTCAGTGCACAGCCCTGGGCCGCATGTCACTGAGCAGTGAGCACAGATAGGCAGGCAGGTTTAGGCTAGCAGGGCAACTTTGCAAGCCCCACGGCACACCCACAACATTCATAGTGAAATTGGGCAGGGGAGGAGCAAAGTACAAACAAGCAAAAGCAGCCGGGAAAACTATTTGTTGAAATTGCAGCACTGGCTCAAGGGGCAAAAAAATTGTGTGTCTACAACTTCCCCAGTCCCACTAATGTTCACAAATGCCAGCCTCTAATAAAATAATCTATGCATCTCAACATTGTATTTTTTTGAATTTCAATAAAATTTAAAAAAAAAAAAAAAAAAAAATTTTTTTTTTTTTTTTTTTTTTTTTTGGTGTCACCCCCTGGAGGGTGTCACCCGGGTGCGGCCCGCCCCCCCCGCCCCCCCCTAGTGACGCCACTGGGATAGTGTACTTTTGCTTTTTTTAGGTTACCTCATAGGAAAGCTTTAGTCTTGTGGGAGTAGGAAAGGTCTACCAATGATGTTCATGCACTCTTTACCCATAGTGTACTCTGTACTTGTCAGATGGTCCATTCATGTTCCAGATACACTTGTGAATCATGTTAGGTTGCATGTTGCTTATATTTCAGGTCTTGTTTGTATAAGTGAGAATATATTGCAACCGCATTCTTTGTTTAACCCTTTAATGACCACAGCACTTTTCCATTTTCTGTCCGTTTGGGACCAAGGCTATACATTTTTGCTGTGTTTGTGTTTAGCTGTAATTTTCCGCTTACTCATTTACTATACCCACACATATTATATACCGTTTTTCTCGCCACTAAATGGACTTTCTAAAGATACCATTATTTTCATCATATCTTATAATTTACTATAAATGTTTTTATAAAATATGAGGAAAAAATGGAAAAAAACACTTTTTCTAACTTTGACCCCCAAAATCTGTTACACATCTACAACCACCAAAAAACACCCAAGCTAAATAGCTTCTAAATTTTGTCCTGAGTATAGAAATACCCAATGTTTACATGTTCTTTGCTTTTTTTGCAAGTTATAGGGCCATAAATACAAGTAGCACTTTGCTATTTCCAAACCACTTTTTTTCAAAATTAGCGCTAGTTACATTGGGACACTGATATCTTTCAGGAATCCCTGAATATCCATTGACATGTATATATATTTTTTTAGAAGACATCCCAAAGTATTGATCTAGGCCCATTTTGCTATATTTCATGCAACCATTTCAAATGCGATCAAATAAAAAAAATTGTTCACTTTTTCACAAATTTTTTCACAAACTTTAGGTTTCTCACTGAAATTATTTACAAACAACTTATGCAATTATAGCATAAATGGTTGTAAATGCTTCTCTGGGATCCCCTTTGTTCAGAAATAGCAGACTTATATGGCTTTAGCTTTGCTTTTTGGTAATTAGAAGGCTGCTAAATGCCACTGTGTACCACACGTGTATTATGCCCAGCAGTGAAGGGGTTAATTAGGGCGCATGTAGGGAGCTTCTAGGGTTAATTTTAGATTTAGTGTAGTGTAGTAGACAACCTCAAGTATTGATCTAGGCCCATTTTGGTATATTTCATGCCACCATTTCACCGCCAAATGCAATCAAATTAAAAAAAACGCTAAATTTTTCACAATTTTAGGATTCTCACTGAAATTATTTACAAACAGCTTGTGCAATTATGGCACAAATGGTTGTAAATTCTTCTCTGGGATCCCCTTTGTTCAGAAATAGCAGACATATATGACTTTGGCATTGCTTTTTGGTAATTAGAAGGCCGCTAAATACTGCTGCGCATCACACGTGTATTATGGCTAGCAGTGAAGGGGTTAATTAGGTAGTTTGTAGGGAGCTTGCAGGGTTAATTTTAGCTTTAGTGTAGAGATCAGCCTCCCACCTGACACATCCCACCCCCTGATCCCTCCCAAACAGCTCCCTTCCCTCCTCCATCCCACAATTGTCCCCGCCATCTTAAGTACTGGCAGAAAGTCTGCCAGTACTCAAATAAAATGTTTTTTTAAAAAAATAAAAAAAATAAGCATATTTACATATGCTACTGTGTAGGATCCCCCCCTTAGCCCCCAACCTCCCTGATGCCCCCCAAAACAGCTCTCTAACCCTCCCCCTCTGCCTTATTGGGGGCTATCTTGGGTACTGGCAGCTGTCTGCCAGTACTCAGTTTGCAAAAAAAATGTTTTTTTTAAAAAAAAAAATGCCATTTTTTCTGTAGTGTAGCTTCCCCCCCACACACACACAAACCAACCCCCACCACCTAACTGATGTTTATTTTTAAATATAATTTCCCCCCATTGTTTCATTTTTGTACCTTTTTTCTCTGTAGTGTAGCGGTTCCCACCCGCTCCCTCCCCATGCATGCACGCACGCGCCCGCCCCCCGTGCAGGTGCGCGCGTCCGTGCGTGCCCCTGGCCATCCCCGCCCACCATCCCGCCCCCTCCAGATCAGCATGGCCATCAATGTCCGCCACCCGCCTCCCATACTGGCTCCCACCCACCAACGAAAATAGCCACCGATCTCCGGTGCAGAGAGGGCCACAGAGTGGCTCTCTGTGCACCGGATGGCTAAAAAAGGTTATTGCAGGATGCCTCGATATCGATATTGAGGCATCCTGCAATAACTGGAAAGCAGCTGGAAGTGATCAGCATCGCTTCCAGCTGCTTTCCAGACCGAGGACGTGCAGGGTACGTCCTTGGTCGTTAACTGACTTTTTTTTTGAGGATGTACCCTGCACGTCCTTGGTCGTTAAGGGGTTAAAGGGATACTAAACCCACATTTTTTCTTTCATGAATCAGATAGAGCATGCATTTTTAAGCAACTTTCTAATTTACTATTATTATCATTTTTTCTTTGTGCTCTTGCTATCTATATTTAAAAAGCAGGAATGTAAAGCTTAGGAGCCGGCCCATTTTAGGTTCAGCACCCTGGATAGCGCTTGCTTATTGGTGACTACATTCAGCCAACCAATTAGCAAGTGTAACGCACGTTCTGAAACAAAAATGGTCCGGCTCCTAAGCATTATAGTCCTGCTTTTAAATAAAGATAGCAAGAGAACGAAGAAAAATTGATAAAAGGAGTAAATCAGAAAGTTGCTTAAAATTGCTTCTCTATCTGAATCATTAAAGAATAAATTTGGGTTTAGTATCCCTTTAATTATGTTTGCATGTATTTTTCTTTGGGTTTATTTCTTTGCTGTCTTCTTTAGGTAACCGGTGCAACATCTCTTTCTGTGCATAGGTATCAGCTATACATATTTTAATAACAGTTTCAAGGTTTGGTAGAAATACTGCAGTTTGTTTTGCTGCTCTTCATGACTAGTGCTGTAGATTGTTAAAGGGACATGAAACCCAAAATGTTTCTGTCATGATTCAGACAAAACATACAATTTAAGACAACTTTCTAATTTACTTATATTATGAATTGTGTTTGATTATCTTGGTATTTGTTGACAAAGAAACATCAATGCACTACTGGGAGCTAGCTGAACACTTTGGTAAACCAATAACAAGAGGCATATGTTTGTAGCCACCAATCAGCAGCTAGTTCCTAGCTCCTGAGCCTACCAATGTATCTTTTTCAACAATTGATACCAAGCAAATTAGATAATAGAAGTATTATTTAGCCTTGCAAAGAATAAGCTGATTTATACTTTGCAAAGAGTAGTTAAGGGTGCTACTAGGGGCTATAGCTCCAAACCTGGGTAATAAAGCCTGAAAACAAACTTAGGCAATAGTCCCTAGTAGCTCTGAGCACAGTACAGTACCTTGCCAAATTATTAGACCCACTGCTCAAAAGTCATTTTTTCTGACAAAAAGGGAGGGTTTAATCATTGTTCTGTTAGTGTTAGTGACAGCCAAATGGGCTTTTTGAAGACTAGCAACAAGCCTGCATGTACAGGTGTGTTAATGTCTTCTCATGTGGAAGACTCTGCTAATATGGGTTGTCAGATTTTTCCTAACCTTCAAAATGAAGTTATAATATAAGGCTAAAAGGATAACCCCCAAAAGAATACCTATCATAGACAAAAAAACAACAACTCATTATTAATAACTCATTATCATTACAACAAAAAACTCTTTATTAAAGGGAGTGTTTATTACTATTCAGAATTCTCAATTTTTCCACAATTATTGTCTGGGTTTCCTTTATATACTATCTCATTTTAGTATAATGTTCCTTTTAAACTAATGTACTTAGAATATTGCTACTAAAACAGTGTGCACTTTTCTATGGTTCTCTGTTCTCTCCAAATTCCTTGCTGGAACGTTAGCATCAGGGGAAATTTCAGACCAGTATTGTCTGCTTATATAAATGAATGCAGGAACATATATCTGTTGTGTTGTTTGTTCTGAACCATTTTGCCTACATCTGATTTAAACATAGAAACACATATTTTGCTGGCAGATAAGAGCCATAAGCCCAACAAGTCTGCACAAAAATACAAAAGTTTAAGTTTATTAATTTGTAGGACAGCCTTATGCTTATCCCAGGCATTATTACATTTCATGATTACCTTACTTTTTTTTACAATGCCCTCTTACTTTTGCTTTGCAATGATATGTACTATGGGTTCAGTTAGTTACCCCTCATTTTATAAGAAGACCAATTATTGAATATGTTTTACTTTTGACAGCCTCTTAAGAGCCAGCTGCTGCAGCAACTACTACTATTACTAATTAAATTATTATTATTATTGCAATCATTTATGTGTCAAGTGCCAGCTTATTCTGTAAAAGTAAGTACATCATTATAGGGTTAAACGATAAGTAGAATTTGCAATTTAGAAAACACATCTGATAAACCGATGCAAGTGCTTCTGCACAGTGACTGCAATCTTGAGGAAGAGCATAAACTCTAGAGATTATCTCCCCTTTAATCCCAGGCAGTTAATACACAATGTATTGCTTTACAGTTGTAGGGTGGTTGTGTAACATTCCCTTAGCACTGCAGTGTGAGGAGTGAACTACATTATTATGTCACATACAACAGCAGGCACTGCTTCTAACCCTGCATGTTAGAGAGGCGGTCTTACTACCAAGGCACTGGCAGGAGGGTGAGGGGACAAGGGGCCGGCTGATAGCAAACCGTTGCTACAACTAAAGTAGAAAAAAGGCAGATCACTGTGTGTAGCGTCCCTGACACCAACCCACAACAACCTGACCGCAGCCCTCGCCCTCATATATAAGGTGCAGGTAGAGGTGTCTGGAACAAGCAGAGGGCAGGATCACCCTGTGGCATCATCACTACATTGTACCATGGCAGACACTCTCCGGAGGCTGAGCAACAGCGAGACTTGCAGGTTGTTACAGGACAAGCTGGAGGACTGGTACAAGGATTATCACGTGAGTGAGCTGGTAGATCTAGAAAAGGCTTTATTTAGTTTGTATGCACTTGATGGATCCTATGTACATTAAATATGCACTTTATAGTTATGATCAAATCATTTTTTTAGTTTAGTCATTTAGTAGGAAATTTATATTTTTCCTTGTACCTAAAATGAACCTATGTTAAGCAACGCGTGGATCTTTCAGTTGCTGCATGACATGGATTAGTGTTTGCATGTGAGTTCCTTGTACATTAAAACCCACTCTATCAACCTGTCGATGGATACACACTATAGAGAAGTAATGCGTTCTCATTTGTTAATGACCGGTTAGTTTTACAAAAATACTCGTATGATGCATCATTCATGCAGGTAAACTTAGTTTTTATTTGAGTGGGTTTGGTGTATAAAGCTGTGCGAATGATTTATGTAAATCTAATTAGCATTTGAACTGCTTGTAAAACAGAATAGTAATAACACCGACAAAAAGATGCATTGATTCATTATCACACTCTGTTAAATAGAAGGTTATGCATTATTGTTTATGATCACAACGTAGAGGTATTTGGCTACAAGATTTGTGCAGATAAGAGCTCTATTTGCTAAGTTTATCTTGCTGTGATTTGAAAGCCTGGTAACCAAGGACGCCTGTTGCCATGGCGATTAGAACGCTCATTCAGGGAAGAATTGTAACGCTGCTCCCATGCCAGCAACTAATATTACAACACACCAAGTTAGTGCCCTAGTACTATTGAATCTAATCTAATATAATACCATGACCTGATTTAGTCACACCTATGTGCATCCTGCAGAAGAGACTGGTCAGGGAACAGTGACATAATAACACTTATGCTAACACACATATATGCTAGATGTTTGCTGCTTCTATATTAAAAAAAACACACAATATAGGACACGCTTCTATATATAATGCTGTTTATTATTGTATAAGATTAATTTAATTGTAGATCATTATAGAACTGTAGTTTATTGAATAAATATAAAATTGTATCTATATTAGGCAGGCACACGGTGATCATGTATGTAAATACGCCTCATAACGTTTTTAAAATATTTGAAAATTTTTATTATTATACAGGATCTTCTTTGCAGCTCTGGGCAATGAATCTGTAAAGCATTTATGCAATGCAAAGTAATGATGAGTAATTATGTGTTGTGTGACTGAGCTGTCTCCCCAGTTCATTCATCTGGCAATAAATGCTTCTATCCAAAATGAAGTGAAAATCTTAAAATAGAAAATACTACCAGCTCTTATACCATATTTACATATGTGCAACTTTACCTTATAGCAGTTATTAAACTAACATTATACTTTTAATCTTAGGGACCATTAAGCAGAGTCGAATTGCATAATCAACAAATGCATAATAATTTTTTTTTTAAATTTTCAGCCAATCACAAAATGCAAATATGTATATACTGTAAATGCTTCCACATGCTTCGTAGGAGGTATTGCCTCAGAAAGTGTGTATTTAAAAAGATTGTGCACATTTAAATAATGAAATTGAATTGGAAAGTTGTTTAATTTTGGGTGCTGTATCTGAATCATGAAAGTTTAATTTTGACTTCAGTGTTCCTTTAATTATTTTATATCAATTGTAGAAAGGAAAGAACAAAAACTATGTTCTGCAATAGTCAGAATATTCATAATATATTTATAATTCTATCTAATTTTTCTCCACAACAGAGACTATAATAAGCTTTATTTTATAACAAAATACACTTGCACATTGCCGGAACATGAACATTCTACATTTGCAGTATAATGTCAGCAAATAAACCACCATCAATTATTTGTGAAATGCTATGTTATCATTATTTTCTGAGATAATAAAATAGTATCTAAGCTAACTAGCAAAAATGTGCAGCACTTCCATAGACATAATAATGGTTTGCAATTAATTTGCATACATAGTTATACTGTACTTTAGTAATAAAAAATAAAAAAAAATAAACATTCAGTTTCTGAAATAAAGTGTCAAGTATTACATTTAGATATATATGCAAAGTTCAAGTTTTCTATAAAGCAGTTAAGGGGATAGGTAAGTAAAAATGAAACTTGAAAGATTCAGTTAGAGTATGTAACATTACAACACGTTTACATTTATTTCTATTTTCAGATTTACTTTGCTCTTTTGGTGTCCTTTGTTGAAAAAATAATGTACATACCCCTCACTACTGGAAGCAAGCTGGTGATTGGTAGCTACACAAATTGTCTCTTGTCATTGGCTCACAATATGTGTTCAGCTAGCTCCCAGTGATGCATTACTGCTCTGGAGCTGACTTACACTGTGTGTTTAATCCATTTTCCGGGGTTACACTTATAGTTTTATGCAAGCAATAGAATAATAATAAAATGCTCTAATATAGTGGTTCCCAAAGTTGGCAGTACTGCCCCCTAATAGGCAAAAGAGGTGGAAGGGGGGCACAGGGACGTGCACTCATAGGAGGCAGGGGAGGCAGTGCCTACCCTGCCATATGTGGCCAAAGCTTAATTAAATTTTAATTAAAACAAAAAAAGTAAAAAAAAAAAAATATTTCCCCCCCCCATGTAATGCTATGGAGAGGCAGGTACAGGAACGCTTCTCTGCATTGCAGAACATGGGTCAAAGGAAAAGATGTGCTGCAGCGCCACCTGTGTTCTGTCAATATATTAGCAGCAAAAATTGGGACCAATAGGAGGCACCCCTCTTGATGCCTCCTAGCAAGTGAAGGACATATAGATTAATCAGAAGGAGGATGCAGTGAGCATGGTCATGTGACACAACTGGTAGCTGAGGTAACCTAAGAACAGATGACACCAAGCAGAAGAGTAAAGTAGTATTCTACATCTCTTGTGATTCACAAATTGTGGGGACAGGGGGGGACAGTAAGGGGGACAGTAAGTAAGGGGGGGACAGTAAGTGAGCATAACCCAATACTGACAGGAAGTCAAAGGGTCAATTCAAATTTAAATCCATAATTTAAAACCCAGAGTTTGAAGTTAAGTGTGCAGTGTCCACATTATTTAAATTAAAGTTTTTGACATTGAATATTGCTAAGCCTCCCTTTTTCATGGTTATTTTATTTAATTAGGTACAAACTCCATATATGTTATGTCTGTTCAGTCAGAGGATGCAGTATCTATTTTTATTTTTCTCTATGGCTCCATTTATTTAAAGACTGCTGTTAACTTGTAATTCACAAATCAATTGAAAGCTGTTGCATTGTGTTTTTAATATGTGCTGTTTTTATACAAGTTTATATTAATAAAAAGGAGATAATGAGTCATTTAAAAAATATATGTAATTATTGCAGTTAAATGTTTTTAGAAATAATGCCACTGTAAAGTAACTGGTTAAACACATAGTCAAAGGGAGACATTTAAAATTAAACTTTCATGATTGAGGTAGAGCATGCTATTTTAATAGACTTTTCTAGTTATTTATATTTTGAGAATTAGCATCAACTGTTACTGGCCCCATGTCAGCAAATCAAATTAGTTTTTGAAAGGAACATGAAAGTCATAATTACATTTCCATCATTCAGATAGAAATTGCACAAAAAATAAAAATAAATAAACTTTCTATTTTACTTTTATTATTATGTACTTCATTCTTTTGGTATCCTTTGGTGTCCTTTGTTGAAGAGCATATCTAAGTGGGATGTGCACATGCGTTTCTTGAACACCATATTGCAGCAGCTGTGTTGGCAGTTTGATAACTTGTCCTTTGTGTAAAACTTGTATGGTAAATTATTTCTGTTTTTACAATACAGTAGTGAGTAGAGAAGAGATTGTGTATCATTCTAATTGCTTAGTAACTGGCACTGTGCCACAGAATTGTGTGAGTGTGTATGTGAGCAGAGTGTGTGTGGGTGTCAGTGAGCAGAGTATGTGTGCTTTATTCTCCAGGTAATCAATACATTTCCGATGAGCTGGTGCTTTAGTGCAGTGTTTCTCAACAATGGTCCTCAAGTACCCCCAACAGGCCAGGTTTTCATTATAGCTGAATCAGTGCACAGGTGAAGTAATCAGCTGATCAGTAACTCAGTGGTTACTAACTTGCCATCACCCGTCACCTGATTATGTCACCTGTGCACTGGTTCAGCTATCATTTAAACCTGCCCTGTTGGGGGTACTTGCGGCCCTCTGTACATGTGTTTCTCCGGCATATCATATCTAGTGCCTCACCAGCCTCTGACCTCACTGCACGTCACTGGGGGGGCACTGTGATTACCATAGGGTATACTAGTCAGAAAGGAGTGGAAAATTATGTTAGTGAGCCCCTACGAAGGATAGTTATTGTAATTTGTTGTGCTTTATCCCAGATGTGCAAAGCAGAAGAACCTTCTTGCTTTGTATTTGGAGTTTTATTGCTCTTTACACTTAAGAATTTTCTTCATTGAAAGTTCAGGTATATCAGCAACTTTCACTTTCTCTTACTACAAAAAATTGCAATCACTTGTACTGTAGGATTGCATTCTTTGTTTTGTCAGTGCTGTACATTAGCATTGCATGATTGTGTAGTAGCAGGAAGCACAGTAAAGGCTTGTTAGGCTTGTCATTGTAGCTTTGTACACAGTCAGCCATCTAAGGTTTTTAAGTCTCCTGTCATCAGGTGCTCTACATAACACTTTGGTAAGTAGAATACACTTTCTATGAAGTTGATTTATTGGTGCAGTAGTACAACTATTATCCAAGCAAATAAATAAATTCCAGAGCTCCCACTATTGCAATTTAAGACCCCTGCTAACTAAATGACATGAAACTAGCGATTGAGAAACTGGTATTACTCCATTAAACCCATCCATTAGATAAGCATTTTTGTACAGTGAATTAATTACTAAGGTCCAGATTACAAGTGGCACATTAACAGTTATGCGCAAGCTCTCGTAAAAGTTGAAAGTAAATGCAAATGCGTGAGCGCAATCATGATTTACACTATAATAATTACCGCATTCTTTAGAGCTCTGGTTAACTGTTTCGAGAAACAAAATAGTCTCACAAACCACATAAAAAATACATTACAAAGTACAGTTACACACATAATAATACTAATAACAATTATTTAAAAAAAAAATGCACAAAAAAGATATAAGGGCTCAAAGATGTGATATCTCATGTGTTAGGGGAAAAAAAGGCAGGCAAAGGGCTTTAAAGGGACAGTAAACCTTAAAAACAATGTTATATAATTCTGCACATAGTGCAGAATTATATAACATTATTTAGGTGCTATAGCCATAAAATCATTTTTTACCGTTTAAAATGTAAAAATGTCAGCGCTTTTACAGACCCGCTCTCTGCTCTCTGCTGAGCGGGTCTGTAATATTCAGTCAGCGCATCGGGCCAGCTGTATAGTCACAGCCCGGCCCGACCGCGCCATAGCACTAAGTGCAGCTCGCTCCTGTGATAGGAGCGAGCTGCACTTAGTCTTATGGCGCGATCGGGCCGGGCTGTGACTATACAGCTGGCCCGATGCACTGACTGAATATTACAGACCCGCTCAGCAGAGAGCAGAGAGCGGGTCTATAAAAGCGCTGACATTTTTACATTTTAAACGGTAAAAAATTATTTTATGGCTATAGCACCTAAATAATGTTATATAATTCTGCACTATGTGCAGAATTATATAACATTATTTTTAAGGTTTACTGTCCCTTTAACATAGAGATACATACATATACATGGGGTTTATAAAACTATTGCACAGTTGCTATCAAGTGTAAAAACCTGGTAGCAGAAGATCAAGACAGCAAAGTTTAAGTTAAGCCAAAAAATGTATTTTAAAATTTGAAAATGTTTACGTTACTCCTTTAAAATGTATTGTGCTTTATAACTTTAGCTTTGTAACTTTATTAGCGGTTGTGCACTGCTAGTCTGAATATTATTTTTACAGGGTAATGTAGGGGGCACTGATAGTGAGTTTATAGAAGCAAGGGGGCAGTGACATGAAAAAGTTTGGGAACCACTGCACTTAAAGGGACACTTAAAGGGACAGTACACTGTAAAATTGTTTTTATATTAATATATTTTCAATGAATTGTTATACCAGCTGCAGGGTATTAAATGTATGAGAAATTGCATTCTCAGGTGTATTTGTGTATATGAAGTAGCTGGTTTTGTGCTTTTAAACCACAGCCCATTACAATGGGTTGAGCTTTAGGTAATATCATATCTCATTATGTTATCACTTTGTGTACACACACTTGCTTCCTTATCTTAAGGAAAACTAAAGCTTAATACATAGAGAGAACAATGGAAAATTATCATTTTATTACTTAACTATCCTGCACCCCATTGTGAGTGTAATTTCTTCTACTGGCTGTGTTTACTTAGACTATTCAATAGCTTAGACTCCAGTATCAAAACTTTCAGTATAGGTTGGGAAACCATAAGCTAAATCAGCTATTTCAAAGGACAAAATAGGGGTAAAGGAGCTACATGTAAACAATTTAATACACTCCAGCAGGTAAAATTAATCATTGGGAACAATTTAAATGGGCGAGCAATTTTGGGTGAACTGTCCCTTTAAGTCAAAATAATCTCTCATGAATCAAAAAGAGCATGCAGTTTTAAGACACTTTCCAATTTACTTTTATCATCAGATTTTACAGTCTTTTTATATTTACACTTTTTGGGGAACAAAATCCTACTGAGCATGTGCAAAAGCTCACAGTATATACTTATACTAGTCTGTGATTGGCTGATGTCTGTCACATGATACAGGGGGCCTGATAGTGGGAGAAAATAAAAAAATTGTCAGAAAAAAATCTGCTGCTTATTTGAAATTCAGAGTAAGTGTTATTGCTTTGTCTTTTTATTATGTACTTGTTAATTATGTAATTCTACTGCATTGAGTGGTCCTTTAAATAATAATGAATTTTCTTTTTGCACTTTCATATCCCTTTAAAAGAAAATAGCTTAAACAATGCTACATTTGCACATGTCGTGACTTTTAAATATCCCTTCTTGGGAAAATAATATTCAGTATGTTATACTATTTGACCAGTGTTCATATAGACTGAAAATCTTGGATTTTATGGTAGGCGATGGTTTGCTCACTTATTATAAAACAATTTTTTTATTTTTTTTATTTTGCAGCATAGATGTTATTCTGCCTCAACCTTCCCCATATTACACATATTAGTTGCTTTATGTCGATCTATATAGAAACGTATGTGTTCATTTGCCTCTGCTAAGTTTTTTTCATTTTTGACATTACTGTTATTCATTATGTGTGATCTAAAAACTACATTAATTGCACCAAAAACCATTCCCATGTGATTGATGGTCACATGTTCCACTTGTATGTGTGCGGGAAGGAACTCTGGGAAAAGGAAATATATATATTAAAAATGGAATGCGTGCATATTATGTGTGTGTCTTTTTTAATTACTATGCTGTGTGAAGTAGTTAATAAAAAGTGACTCAGTTTTCATGTACAGATAGATGTGAGTTCCATATTGTTTATTGGAATAAATGTACACTTATCCAAACAGACCGGCACCTGTAATGATTACAATTAACTTAATGGGACATGAAACCCAACATTTTTCTTTCATGATTCAGATAGAAAACAGCTTTCCAATTTACTTCAATTATCTAATTTACTACATTCTCTTGGTATCCTTGGTTGAAGTAGCAGCAATGCACTACTGGGAGCTAGCTGAAAGTCAATGAAGACAGGCATATATACCATAATCAGCAGCTTCTGAGCCTACCTTGTATACTTTTCAACAAAGGATTCAAAGAGAAAGAAACAAACACGTTAATAGAAATAAAAAAAAAAAGGGTTTAATGTCTGTTTAAGCTACAGAAAACGTTTCTACTAACTACCAGTTGAGGGAAAATTTAATGGAAATGGATCATCTGAATGATATCCTTGGGACTGATGTTGCATTTATCTAGGATGCTCAGGTACAATAGTCCTATTTCTGAGTAAAATCAGTTGTAGACCTAACACCATTTAGTCCTTGAGTTTGGGGTTACTTTTGTCTGATAAATCCCTCTTTAGAATTATATCAAGGGTGAATCCTAAAATAAAGCTTTGCTTAAAGGGACAGTGTACTGTAAAAAAATTCTCTCATTTAATTTGTTCCCAATTATCCAAATACAATTTTTACAAATATTCAATTAACCTTTTTTGGGCATTTTAATTATCTGCTTTTGCCAGTGGTATCCCCACATAGTCTCAAAATGTCAATACTTAAGTATTGGCTATAGAAGAATGATGTAAACCTAGCCACCAGAAGGACTTACACAATAGATGTGCATTCTGCATTCATTTTTATAAACCAATGTTGAATATGGTCGCAGATAGTGGCATTTGGCTCTTTTCAGAGCTGGATTTATTCGTATAATAAGTGCAAGATCTGTGTGGGTTACACCATTAAACAAATAAATGCAGTTCCACTTAACCTCCTTTAAATATATAACATTTTACAATATTCTTCAGCAGCTTTTTTAGAAATAATAGTAGCTGTACAACATAATCAAAGGCGATTAAAGGGACAGTAAAGTAAAAACTTTTTCAGATAGAGCATGCAATTTTAAACAAATTTCCAATTTATTTCTGTTATCAAATTTGCTTTGTTCTCTTGGTGTCATTTATTGAAGAATAAAACTAGGTAGGCTCAGGAGTGTGCATGTGTCTTTAGTACTCTATGATAGCAGTGTTTTGTATAACAAAGCTACAAATAATGTTGAAAAACACTTCTGCCATAGAGTACTAAAGACAATTGCACACTCCTGAGCTCTTATGAGTCTACCTTGTTTTACTCTTCAAAAAAAGATAAAAAGGGAACAAAGCAAATTTGATAATAGAAGTAAATTGGAAAGCTATTTAAAATTGCGTGCTCTACCGGAATCATGACAGAATTTTTTTTTACTTTACTGTCCCTTTAAGTTCTTTGTCACACTCCATTCGTAAATGCAACAGCAGTTAGTAACAACAACATTCATCATGTACTTGAAGATTTTTATCAGACATAGCTGTGTGTTTATTGTAAAGAACACACATTCTGACCTAAAGGAGGTTTTCTTAGCCTCTGAATTTTTCACATTGGAAGTTGAAAAAGTAGAACCTGCAGCAGTCTGGGAAATGCCTAGGAATAGATCACAAACACCAAAGCATGTACAGAAAATGCCTAGCCCAATGCTTAGTGTTTTTTTCTGCACTGGATGATAGAAGAGGAGCACTGCATAAGGGTGAGGAGACATAGAAGAGCTGCAGAAGTTTTCTGGAAAAGTAGTCAGAGCTAATTCTGATGCCGGGCCGGTGCTACAATTGAGGCAGACTAGGGGACCGCCTAACAAAGGCTTCATAGAGAGGGGCATATGGGGTGGCATAAAGGCTAGAATAGAAGGGGTGTCCGCTGAAATATAGGGAGGCAGAGAGTGCAGGTCAGCCAGAACAGCTGGAAGCATCTGGCTGAAATATTTCCCTGCATAACCCCTGCTCTCTCTGCAATACTTTATCAGCCTTCTTAAATGTTAGTGGAGCTGGTGACAGCAGTGGGAATTGCCTCTGCCAAAAGCCTAATGCAATTAATGTGCTCTATTGAGGGCTTGAAAATGTTATACTCATGGGAAAATTTATCAAGATGCATTTACAGCTTGCAATTCAAGCTGTCAAGAGTGAATCTGCAACTACAAATCTAGGGAGCAGTCTCTGCATCGTATCCCAGCATAAAACACCTTAAATTTGCTTGTTCTGGGTGATTGACAGGTCCTGCTCTTATGGTCTTCTGCAGTCATTAAGTTTGAAAAACTTGGAGATTACAATTTCTTTGCTTGAGAAATTTTGCGCCCGAAGCTGGATACATTTTTATTTTATACATGCTAGTATAAGTCTAGGTAGAATGGCTAAACAGATAAGGGGTGGTTTATGTATTTCCGTCACTGTTTTATTCATTATGCAGACAAACCACTGATTTACCGTGTTGTGCAGAGCCACCACTTTGGTACGTTATGTCATGCAGAAATTAACCGTTATAGCTATTATAATTATAATAAAGCAGATTAACATAATTTGATGTGATAATATAAATCTAAGTTCTCTATCATTATAGATAAAATATTTATCTATAATTATATACATAACTCATCAGTGAAACATTTTGTTAAGAAGCAAGGGAAGGGGGGGGGGGGGGAATTGTATCTTTGCCCGTGTAGCCAAAACCCTAGCACTGGTTCTGTTCTGATGCCAAGTCTGGCTGTCATGCTGCAGTCTCCATTCATGGCATTGACATTACTATAGGATAGAAGTTTTGCAGAGAAACGTTAAACCAATGTTTAAGGATTTAATGTTAAGAAAATAGAAGAATGTTGCCCCAAGAATTTTGCACAGTCAACTGCAATTTATCATACAGTAAAAAAAATAGTTTATGCCCTAAAATGAAAATTAGCATACAATTAGGTGTACATCAGAGCTTTATCAGAGCACTACATAGCAAAAGTGTGTATATTAGCACAACTAGTCCACGTAAAATCCAGTATAAATAGATGCTGGAAAAATCCAGTGCTAAGTTTACCTGCTTTTGCAGAGTGCTTGGTATCAAAGAAATTAGCAAGCAAGAGAGGAGCCCCAAAGAGTTACGACCAGACTAATTACAAAGTAGGCACTTTAACAGTTACAGTTTTCATTGTTGGCATGAACAGACTTGGAGACAAAGAGAAGCTTTCTGGTTTCTTTTATAGCTCACTTAATTTTAACAAAGAGAGTTTTCAGTCTTTCCCATGTTACATTGAGACCGAGAAATTTGCCATGGAAATAACACCCTATGCCAGGCTGATAAAAGATTACCTGAATGTTAGCACAAATAAGACAGCCCATTTCAATACTAGACTGTCCCTCAAACAAAACTGACACCCAAATAGCACACTTTACCCCCTTAGCGGCTGAACCATGTCACACCCCTCTGCTGAACTGTTTTGGAGCTTTAGATGCTTTTCACATGTAAACACTACTGGAAGTAATTTTTCAGTCAGAAACCCACACAAACTATATAATGTTTTTATTTCTGCGGATGCAAACTATACCATTTTGTAATTTATATACAATGACGTGAGAAAAAAACAAACAACAAAAGTGTGAAAAATGCATTTTTAATTACAATTTTGATAAACAAGGTTGTAAACAACAGCATGTGCTATTTTTTTCCCTAAACTCTAGAGTAAAAAGAAGAAAGGGTTATTCTCATATAAATATGATTATTTGATTATATGTATATAAATTTAATCTGCACATAGGGGCTTCTGTGAGCCTCTACTGCAATAAATCACATCTGTTTTAGCCAGGGGATCACCACACCTGGGTATTCCAATTAAGACAAGGCTTTTATTTTAAAAGGGGGCTTTGGTGCTTTAAAATGAGGGGTCTTTTTGATGACTTTTTATAAGTTCCTAGAGTCCCCAGTCTGTTATTAAAGTGCTTAAACTGTTTAGCCCAAGGCAATTGCCTTCAAGAGATGGGTCTTTTGGGATTCTGAGCCTTAAACAGACAATAAAGGCAAAATAAACTTTCATGATACAGATAGAGCATGAAGTTTTAAGAAACTTTCTAATTTTCTTCTATTATCACATTTTGCACAGTCTTTTAACCCCTTAAGGACCAGCCATGGACCCTGGCCATATTTTGGACTATCTTGTTAAACTATGTTCATTCTGTCTGTCTAGCAGTCTAACCACTCTTTCCTACTCATATTGACATTATAGTTAAAGGGACATGAAAGTCAAAATTACACTCTCATTGTTCAGATAGAACCAATTTACACCTGTTATCAAATTTACTTATTTCTCTTGGGTTTCTTTCAAATTTAGTTGTAAAAAATTCTGCTATATAGTGCTCAAGGTGCACCTGCTCCTGAGCATACCCATGTATGTTCTTCATCAAAGGTTAACAAGAAGGAAATGTGATAATAGGAAAAAAAAAAGTCCCCCCCTAAAATGCATGTTCTATCTGAATAATGATTGTTCAAAGGGACAGTAAAGTCATTCTTTTTTCAGATCATGCCATTTTAAACAGCTTTACAATTTAAGCAACTTTTCTGTTATCTAAGTTGCTTCATTCTTTTTGTATCCTTTGTTGAAAAACATATGTATGTAGGCTCAGGAGCAGCAGTACACAACTGTAATCTACCTGCTGATTGGTGGCTGCACATATATCCCTCCTATCATTGGCTCACCGGATGTGTTCAGCTAGCTCCCATAGTGCATTGCTACTCCTTCCAAGGAAACCAAGAGAATAAAGCAAATTATATAAAATAAGTAAGATGGAAAGTTGTTTAAAATTGCATTTTTTATCTGAATCATGAAAAAAAAATTGGGGTTTCAAGTCCCTTTAAGTTTGACTATTCATATCCCTTTTATATCTGCTTACTACAATCATATTTTGTAACCATCATGCCACGTAACTTGTAATAGCTGCCTATATATATATATATATATATATATATATATATATATATAGATATATATATATATATATATAGATTGTATTCCTAATGATTAATTTAAAAAAATGTGTAACCATTTGTAATCACTGTATTATTAACTCAGGGACTCATTCTACAAACGTAGTGTGCAATTAAAGGAATTTAAAAGTAAAGTATGACATATACATAAGGTCATGTTGCTTAAGTAATGCAGTTCTGAAAATAAGTCACTATTTTGATATATCCATGTAACTCCAACGTAGCTGCACAATGTGACCAAAGGAAGCACCAGAGACTTTTATATTTTTCCTAAGGGAATTCTAAAGCTGGAAATATTCTTTCAACTATATTAAATAACATTATTATTATATGCATGAATTAATGGTGAGTAAACAGGACATGATACTAAAAAAAAATATTTAAAGTTCCATCTAAAACATAATGTTTCAAAATGTATTACAGGTCTTTGTTTTTGAAAAAAAAAAATGGTTTGCTCTGGCCTAGGCTAAATAAATAAACCTTTTCTATTGGAGTCCCAGGACTCAGTTGTATGTAATCATACATTTCCTGCTATTTTTTTTTTCCATTTGTTTAAACAGTTTTCAGAAAAGAGAGTGATTGGTGTGATAGCTCTTATGATGACAGTGGGCTAAATCCAAAAATGTCACAAAAATCCCTTTAATTGTGAAAAAACAAGAATGAAAGGAAAAGGGGGTTGGCTAAGCGCTCCTAGAAGGGAGATGATTGTCAGTGTTATGTGCGTTTAAATAAACAATTGTATAGTAAGGATAAATAAAATAAAGTTTATTTGACACAATATGTCTATAAATGGTGCTTTGTGTGAATCAATAATACAGCTGTACTAGCAAATCTTAATATTCATAAAAGTAAAACACATAAGATGCCGGCATCAAGAAAAATGCTAACTTATAGGTATTCCATATACCATAATAAAAACGGGATGCAATATAAAAAGCAGACTATAAAAACAATCAATGTAAATCCTAGAATATACAGGCTAAGTAACCCAAAACATTAACAGGTGGGATAAAATAGTGTGGTTTAAAGCGATATTGGTGCAAATATAGAAAGCAACCTGTACGGTATATAGTGTAATCCGGAATACACTTATGACACAGTATTGCGAAATATCTCAATCCTGGCCAAAATTTTAAGAGACAACATTTTGACAGACAAAATAGAAATAATTATAATGATGAAAGAGCCAGTAATAATAACTGGAGAATTCCCCTGTCAAACAGATACGAACCAATATATAATAATCATATATCTGGAGATGCTACAAATTCTTTTTTAGAGCATTCCCAATAAAAGAAGGGACTTCAAAAACCTGGGTCAGAAACAAAGATACAATATGGGGCACTCCAAGAGCAAAAAGAGAGGCAGAAGAGGTAGAAAAACCCTAAAAAAAGAATAAGATAGCCATTTCACCAATAACAACAACAAAAAAAACCAACAAAGATTTTTAATATCAGTCAACAGATGAACAAGAAAATGTTCTTAAAAAAAGTCTCACATTTGCACCATCTTGCAAACTTAACAAATTTGCAACCTTAATTAAAATAAATCAATTTGTATGCAAATTAACCCTCACAAGATATTTATTGAAAACACAGATCAATAGATTAGAAAACATAAATTTAAATACTAATATACTAACTAATATACTAACTAACAGATTCGGAATTTAATTTCCTCACAATAGAACACCCCAGGGCCCCCATTTTTTATTTTTTGCTAAAAGTCCATAAAGATCTTCTACGACCACCCGGGCGACCAATTATTTCTAGCATAGAATCACTGTCCTCTAATCTATCACAATATGTAGATTACTTCCTCCAAGATTACGTAATTACCCTTCCAGCATACCTAAAAGATTCTACACACTTTTTGAATTACATAAATGAAATAAAATAATGGTTACCTGTGATGTTAATTCCCTGTACACCAATACTTGCCACAAGTTAGGACTTCAAGCCATCATACATTTTCTAAATAAGGACACAACACTTTTAAAGAACAAAAACAATTTTTATTACAAAGTATTGCATTTATTTTAGCCAATAATAGTTTTTTTATTTAATAACAAATTTTATTTGCAAAATAAAGGTAGGGCAATGGGCACAAGGTTCGCCCCAAGTTACGCCAATCTCTTCATGGGTTATTTTGAAGAAATTTTCTTCAATATTAGCCAATGGGGGTTAACCTTGTGCTGTATAAACGCTACATTGATGATATGTTTTTAATATGGAAAGGCAAAATTTAATTATTGTTCTTATTTTTTGAAGATCTAAATTGTAACAATTTTGGCCTGACATTCACATAGGAACAGAGTAAAAAACAAATTCACTTTCTCGATATCGAAATAGAAATTATTAATCAAGAGTTAAAAACTAAAACATACTACCTATAGATTCTAACAACTTTATGCAGTTCAACAGCTGTCACCTTGACCGCTGAAAATCTAACATCCATAAAAGTCAGTTCCTAGGGGTGAGAAAAAACTGTACAGAAATACAACAATATGAAGTTCAATCTGAGATATTAATAGAACGGTTTACAGATAAAGGCTATGATAAGAATGAAGATATAAAAACAAGGAATCAAGTAAAGGACATTGAGAGAAAGGACATTCTGCAAAAAATATTTAATCAGAAAAATGACTGCAGAAGAGAAACTTTAGAAATTGACGTCCCGTTTATAACAGGGTACAGCTCGCAAAATCGAGATACAAAGAAAATTATTATTAAACATTGGCATTTTATTCTTAAGGACCCCATTCTAGGTGATAGAGTTCAACAGCACCCTAAAATAATTTTTAAAAAAGCTAGAAATCTCAAAAATTATTTATCCCCCAGCGAATTTAAGAATCCACAAACCAATTATAAGGATACCACTCTTAAAGGAGAACAAATTTGTGTTTTTTTCCCTTGCCTTTCATGCAAGTCTTGAAAATATAGTAAAAAATTAAAAGAAATCCCCTTAACTGATGACAAGAAAAGTTTTAAGATAAGAGATAGTTTAAGATGTACTGATAAAAATATCATATCTCTTATAAAATGCTTGTGTAATCTTTTTTACATACGTTAGGCGAATCGTTGCCTACAAGACAGGATTAGGGAGCACATCTGGTATATCGAACAAAAGAATTCCAGTACTTTACTATACAAACTCTTTAAAGAGATACATCCTGGTAATTTAAAATGCTTCAAGTACTGGGACATTTTAAAAATTAATAATAATCAGAGGGGCAACATGGAAAAAATGTTGCTAAGAAAGGAAGCAGAATTAATTTTCAATTTCCATAGTTTACATCCACACAGGTTAAATAATGAATTAGATTTGAACTTTCTTTATTAATTTTGGATAGTTTTCAAATATCGCACAAAAACAGGATTTTAAACACTCTTTTATCATATTTCTATATTTCTTTACACCTGCAATATTAAATTTCTTAACACCTGCAATATTATATGGAGAATAACTAAATAGAGTATGATTAATATTCTCATACACTTATATGTATAAATAAACACATACCGCTAGATTTAGAGTTCTGCGTTAGCCGTCAAAACCAGCGTTAGGGGCTCCTAACGCTGGTTTTGGCCGCCCGCTGGTATTTAGAGTCAGTCATGAAAGGGTCTAACGCTCACTTTGAAGCCGCGACTTTTCCATACCGCAGATCCCCCTACGCCATTTGCGTAGCCTATCTTTTCAATGGGATCTTTCTAACGCTGGTATTTGGAGTCTTGGCTGAAGTGAGCGTTAGAACTCTAATGACAAGACTCCAGCCGCAAAAAAAAGCCAGGAGTTAAGAGCTTTCTGGGCTAACGCCGGTTCATAAAGCTCTTAACTACTGTGCTCTAAAGTACACTAACACCCATAAACTACCTATGTACCCCTAAACCGAGGCCCCCCCACATCGCCGCCACTCTATTAATTTTTTTTAACCCCTAATCTGCCGACCGCACACCGCCGCAACCTAATCTGCTGCCCCTAACATCGCCGACCCCTATATTATATTTATTAACCTCTAATCTGCCCCCCCAACGTCGCCGCCACCTAATCTGCCGACTGGACCTCACCGCTACTATAATAAAGTTATTAACCCCTAATCCGCCTCACTCCCGCCTCAATAACCCTATAATAAATAGTATTAACCCCTAATCTGCCCTCCCTAACATCGCTGACACCTAACTTCAAGTATTAACCCCTAATCTGCCGACCGGACCTCACCGCTACTCTAATAAATTTATTAACCCCTAAAGCTAAGTCTAACCCTAACACTAACACCCCCCTAAGTTAAATATAATTTTTATCTAACGAAATAAATTAACTCTTATTAAATAAATTATTCCTATTTAAAGCTAAATACCTGTAAAATAAACCCTATTATAGCTAAAATATTAATTATAATTATATTATAGCTATTTTAGGATTAATATTTATTTTACAGGTAACTTTGTATTTATTTTAACCAGGTACAATAGCTATTAAATAGTTAATAACTATTTAATAGCTACCTAGTTAAAATAATTACAAAATTACCTAACCTAAGTTACAATTAAACCTAACACTACACTATCAATAATATTAGGGTTTATTTTACAGGTATTTAGCTTTAATTAGGATTAATTTATTTA